>NC_039271.1:7899383-7967971 GCF_003368295.1 Carassius auratus | reverse complement strand
TAAGGTTATTCAAGTCTATACAAAGACAAGAGGCGAAGACGTTTCAGCCTCGTTCTCAGTCCATTTGAAGAACGTTATGTAACTGACTTCGCAAAGCGATGCTCATAATGGGGAATGATTTTCTGTCCATTCACTGAAAGCGCCCAGGGCATGTGCTCTACTGAGTGGATGACAGATAATGGCCACAGTCGCTCTGAGCTCACTTCCTGTTTATGAACCAACCCCCCCCAAATGAGAAGATTTACTAATGCGAGTTTGATGCTCGGTTCAAATAAGACTTCACTTTATTGTTGTACATTTACATCAGACATTTACAATTACATCTTTTCTGTAGCTCTGACAGTAGAGTGTGATGTTAACATACATAATAGTCCAATGTGATGATATATTAAAAATAATATGATAACAAATACCTGTCTGCCAATAACAGTCAGCATAACAGAAGTGAATGACACCGGAAGTCTTTGCAAAGTCAAGTAACAAATGCACCGCTTTTATGTTAAAAATATAGTAGCACAGTGAGTCAGGAGCATGCAAACATGCAAATTAACATCAAATTGACTTCCCCAATATGTGATCACTTCCATGTTTCATAACAATTGCAAACTGAACCAAGTTAACAGAGTTCCTGTCACAGAAACAGCTTTCACACCACCTAAACTCTGACGTCAAACAGACACCGAAAGCTTGTTCTTTGTACACGCGGTGCACACTGTTCGTGTGGCCCATTAAGACACACAGGTTATTGTCAGAGCAGACAGCCGGGACGCCGGGACGCCGGGAACAGCGCAGGGGTCACACACTGGTATGTTTAACACCCAGACCACACAGATAAAACAACTGCACATAAACCCGCTTAGGAGCTAATATCACTCCAGACATCACACATGTGCACCAGGTGTGTGTGTGTTACAGAACATGAAAAAACACACTCACGAGTCTGTGTTCTTGTCCATTTCACAAGTGTTGCACCAACAATGCATTGATTCATCACAAATGTTGTTCCTTTTAAGGTTCCCGTAGGAAAAAGGTCCCTAATGCATTAATTATGTGGCCACTAGGGGGTGCAGACCAAATACTCAAGAGACCAAACCAGCAAAAAAGGCCAACTACTCTGTTGAAAACATCTACATGTCCAGTGAGGATAGCAAAGGGAAGAAATATTTAATTCATACAAAATCCATCCATTGACTAAGTGAGTTACAGTGCAAGATATGACACTTCATTATAATCACTTATATGATTTAATGCAAAACTGTGAAATGCCAGTTCATCTTATTGTCACATAAATCAAATCCTGTAAAACAGGACAAAAAGACGAGCAAATGTGACTTACAATATTTGCAATTTGTTTAACAATTATTCAGCACCATGCTTAACGATAGCCAATGATTTGGACATATTCTTTTTCAATAACTAGATTAATTTCAGCTTAATATTTGTGTACTCCGCTAATCAACAGTCTAAACATTAGTAGCGCAGGCTGTATCCTAACAATGCACTATAAATAAAAAAATAAAAATAATAATTTTAGATGTAATAATTTTAATCTCTCTCTTTCTCTTCGCACACACACACACATATATATATTTATTGAATTGGCAAAAAAATAAAAAATACTTTGATGAACAAAAATGTATAGAAATAAGGTGACTAATCATGTTACGTTCTTTTAAGCTACATAGCTTAAGAAATGTACAGCTTTACTGTAGCAAAATACCATGACATCCTGTTGACAAGCCAAATCGTGCTACACACAGTCCTCTGTGTGTATGTAAAATATCTCTAAGACACATCAACACATTAACTTCAAAATCAAATAAACTTGTACATGCTTCTGCAACCCAGTTGTGCAGAAATCTCCACTGTAGTCCATATGCATGCTAGTTCTGTGAGATTTTCATATATGTGCTATAATGCAATGCATGAAAAATCAAAAACACACCAAATAGAGTACAAGAGGTCAAAGTTCATTGCTTTAGCCATGAGCTTTTCCTTCCGATATTGTCATAAATGAAATCTAAGAATACATGCTTAAGTGAAAGTGTTCCAACTATCCAAGTAAGTGGCAGGAAAAACGAAAACCTCTGAAAAAACACAACCAACAAAAATACATTTTCATAGATTTATGATCATGTAATAAGAGGTAACACTTTACACTGCTTTATGTATTGCAATTCCTCACAGCAGCAGTAAGTGCATGCAGTTCATAAGTAGCACTACTATAATTTATGCAAACTAACGTGTGACCGATTTTTTATTAATATCATCAAAAGCAGCAAAAGCAATATTAAGACAGTCTTGTTTTTAAACAGCTGCTTAATTTTCTAGTTCAGGAGCAATACAGCCAAACTGTGTTTTAAAGCGCGTCATTATTGTTCTCCTTGTGATCGAAAGCGGCAGGAATAATAACAATGTCTTGTTTTAATCCGCTAATACACGAGCAGTTACAGTAAACGATCATGTTCGGACTTCTACAGACGCGCGCTACCGTTCCGATGTGTCGTTTGCGATCGATGGCAGCTCTATCATTAAAGAGGACGTACCTGGTCTCTCTGCAGACAGGGCAGCGATGTCCGCCTGTGAGATTTGCTCCTGGGCTGGCCGTGCTGTGCCATGTCTGACGAGACTACGGAGCTGGACCTCCTGCGCCTCTTAAATACCGGAATATCTCCCCTCGATCCCTCCCGGTGTGATGCGCCCTGCTCCGGCAGCAGCCTGTCCGCATACCTCGCCAGCAGGACCCCCAGCACCCCGAGCAGGTACGCCAGGTAGGGTCTCCAGCTGGCGCGCACCTTCTGCAGAGACAGCAGCGATACGGTCCTGATGATGCTGATGAAGAGGAGCACGGAGATGCCCTGACCCAGACGCACCACCATGAGCGCCCCGCTGGCCAGGCAGGCGAGCAGCACCAGCGCGGTGGCGGTGAACGAGTACAGCTGCTGCGCATCCAACAGCGACTGCGCCGCCGCTTCGCCCAGATGGCACACGGTGAGCAGGAACACGGCCGTGCGGATGAGCACCCCGCAGCGGAGCAGATACACACCCACCCAGAAGAAGGCACACACGAGCGTGAAGACGGGCGAGAGCAGCTGCCACACGAGCTCCACGAGCGTCACCAAGTGAGAGCCAGAGTGCGCGTGTGCGCGCTCCGCGTCCCAGTCCGCGGACTGAGCGAGCAGCGCGAGCAGCACAGACAGTGAAGCGACGCACACGGCCGAGGAGAGGCTCTTACGGCTCCACACGAGAGCAAAGCACGAGTGCCAGCAGTCCTGCTCCACGGGAGTGACACAAGTGCGCACATAGCCGTTGCGCACGGATTCCAGTGCCATCGGTCACGGGAGAGCACGCGTACGCGCTCGCGCACACACGCATTAATGCGCAGAGCCGCTGTTCCTTCACACGTGGGCCAGTGACTCTCGGACTGGGAGACTTCAAAGCATCCTCGGAGTAAAGTGAAGTCGGGGTGCGTGGAGGAGAAAAGCGAGCCCCTTTTCTTTGCAATGCGTAAAATCCCCCATCGTCTTACAATCCAGTCAAGCGGAACGAGGAATTCCTGATGTTTCTAGGCCACCACCATCCTGCTCCTCCACCTCATCAGTGATCTCTCTCTCTCCCTCGCGCTCCTTCTGTTTGTTTCTCTCGCGTGCTCTCGGATTATTTCCCCTCTTGGATCATTTTCACGCGTGGAAACTCTCGCTGCACAAAGATTTCCGTGACTTTTGGATCGTACTGGCCAGTGTCCCGTGGCTCGCGAGGCGGTCCCTAAACAGAGAGAGCGCGCGCTGCTCCTTGTGCCGATCAGACCCGATTCAGATTATCAGTCAGTTGATTTATTGATTTCAGCTGCTCGCGTCCATGTGCTTTCTTCCCGTTTTTTTTTTTTTTTTTATAACTCACCTACATTGACGTCATCATCCTTTCCGTACGTGGGGTACGTTTAAATGGCGGGAAATAAATGATTCACACTTGAAATAAAGGAAACAACATACTTTTAAAAACCTAAATAATAGACAACTATTTTTTATGTGCATGCTGAGCAAAAGTTGAAATGGCACTGTGAACCCTTAAAATAGTTTGAATATATTTTTTTACCAACTATATGAACTATTAAAGTACATTAAACTAAAAATCACAGCTTTCTTGACAATTAGTTTTATGACTGACATTTTTTTAATGATAATATTTTAGCAGATTCAATTAAGGATTTATATACAAACAATAATTTAATATAATGTTTTAAAAAAAAAATAATAATAATAATAATAAATGTGTGTATCTGATTTTATCTCACTTTGGTTTAGTTTTTGCTGACTGGTTTTTCATTTACAGTTAATTTTATATTTCAATTTGCATTGAGTTATAACCACAATTCCTTGCAATATCAAACAAAAAAGTATAAAAATTTATAATCTATCAGCCCCAGACTCTAAGATAAATTTTTCATTAATTTGATTAAAGTTTTTTCTTCGGTATTGGTTCCTGCAGAGTCTAAATTTCATGTTCAGTACCAGCGTCAAACAAAATTAAAATGAAAGTCACTAGTTTTTCTGCTGTTTTAATTAAGACTTTGTGTGCTTTTTCCGCAAACTTATGTTATTAGCCCCAGATATGTAGTATTATTTCATATTTTTATGTGTTTATTTTCTTCAATCCTTCTTCAGTATCAGTTCTCGGTGACTTTACAGTAAAAATTTACAGTTGTTAACATTTGCATATCAATGCACCATCAAGATCAAACAAAAATCATATGACCATCAATCATTTGGTTTTCCTGGCTATTAGTTCTAGCGGAGCAATTTTCCTGTAATATATTAGTGACTACTTAACATTTACTGGTAAACACGACTCCCTATTGTTGCATGAGTGAAATCAAATTCAAAAAAAACATATTAATGATGGCATTCCCAATCTGGTTGCCATTCACACAGGAGCTCGCAGTGTGCGCAGAATTCCCAGGAGGAAAAAAAACAGTTCCTTAACTAAGGACCATCTCTCTGCTGGCTGGACAGAAACTGGCAGCTGATACATTTTAAGAGTCTGATGGATGTCCACATCCCACGGTGACGCTCTGAGTTTCCCGGCCTCCCGCCGATGAGGAGCAGCTGAGGGAATGTGGGAGCGCTTGTTTGGAAAGCTGCAGAGGCAACAGTGTCTTCCGGTCTCGGCTCCTGGGTCAGTCGAGGGCCATCTAATATTAAGTCCTTGCGTCATGTCCTCCAAACAGCAAAATAAAGATAAGGATATAAATTGCAGGGAAAAATCCTAAGCGGGAACACAGCAGAGCCAGTTCTAAGGATAAGGAAATGCGCCTGTAAAAACAAATGCCTAAATCCTGTATTACGGAGTTAGGTCATTATAGGTTAATTCTATAAATTGAAAATATGGTAAAGGAAAAGCTCTATGGAATAATATAAATGGTATAAAGGAGCTTAAGTGGTCTTAAAATGCAGAAAGCCAAGATTATCATTGAGGTATTATTACAGTTTTTGCTAATATTTCTATATTTTCTGTTTTAGTTAATATTTTAGTATTTTATTGTGCTTGTCATTTTTATTTTTTAGTTTACTATATATATATTTATGTTTCTTCAATATATCACAACATATTCTTGGTTAAAAAATAATTATTTAAAATGCCGACGCCATTCCCAGGTTTGCCACTAAGGGGCACTACTTTTTCCACGCGATAAGATGCAATGACCAAATATTTAACTTTTTGTCCTCTCTAAATGTCTAAATGTTTTCTGCTCACCTTAATAACGATTCCAGATTGATTTCTAAAATGCATTAATGTGAGGCTATTTCCAGCCTGTTTAGTTTATGATTGTGTCTCACGACGCGCTCAAACAGTCATTTCCATCGGAAAGATGCGCTCAAGCCAAAGTTATACATGAGAAAAGAAAAATTGTACGCAGGCTTGGAGGTGTTTACACTTAAATCTATTTGCAAGTCTCAAAGTGCCAGTCTGAAACATCTCGCCCAGCCTGTGATAAATAATCAGACACTCTGGGTTCAGGGCTTGCTGCAGAAAAAGCTGAAATATAAGCATGAAACTGTGTGGGGGAACTTAAACATGTGAGTCCAAAATGCATTACAGGTGGAGCGATTGGGGATTAAGTCTGGGAGAAGATTCAATTTTCCCTCCTAGTACATCAGCTCTAGCATAAACCCCGGCTTGGCACAAGATGCCAAGTATAAAAGCATAATTTCACCTCCACCCCGCGCGCTCCTCGCTGCTCTCTAGACACACTCCTGTGGTTAGGATCTGAATGGAGAATGTTCTGTATGCAGAGAGCCGTCCTCCGGGAACGCTGGGATGGAATTGTGGGATACTGTCACTGCACGGGCTGGGTTTTCAGCGATCTGCCTGAACATTTACATAATGCCATTTGAAACATGGATTGTGTTTGTCAAGCACGTTGCTATTTCTAAGAGTTGTGCTTGTTTAATGTTTAGGTGAAAAAGCAAGAGCATCGAATGCATGGACGCCATGAACCTCAGCTAAAACAAGCAATTCACAGTCCTGGCCTTTCATAAAGGCACATATATATATATAGTGCTTTATACAATACAGATTGTTTCAAAGCAGTTTCACAGTTAGTGTTAATGTTGCAAAATGCTTCAGAAATCGATTTAAGCTAGAAGCAGCTCTACAGAAGACAATGGTGCCATTATTCAGCTCAGTTCAGCGTTGATTCAACTCAGTTCAATAAGTATCGATGTTGCAAAGAGATTGCAAAGCATGCCAAAAGCCAAAAGTCAACTTTCTCCGCCTTTGAAAAGACTGTTATTTTTGCTGACATCACCAAGGCTTCATGTCATTAAGCCCCTCCCCTCCAATTACCTGTCACTTCTCACAGTCCAATCAAATCCCAATTGATAACTCAAGCTCCGCCCTCCTTTTTCTTATTAAATATTCTTTTTTACTCAATAATGTGTCTTACTCATTATGGAAGGAAATGGGAAATAAACTGCAAAGTGCAAAGGTTATGTAAAAGTCAAACTGTTAAAACATTGTATTAATTGAAATAAAATAAAATAAAATAACAAGAAAAACGTATTACAAACTTATTTCAACTAGTGGCTAAGGCACCATTTCTCATTTCTAACGCTGAAGCATTAAAATTACGAATTAGAAATAATATATATCAATACAAAACAAAATAATAATAATAAAAAACTTAAAAGGTAATATTTAAAATAAATAAAAATGACAAAAGCATGTAAAGTTACTAACAATGTAAATAGAATTAAAATGAAAACAAAGTATAAAAATAAAATCTAATTTAAAATATAAGTAAAAGTATGATAGTAAATGGATTATATTAAAATAACCCAAAACACAACTGTATTTTCTAAAACTGTCTGAGAAATTAAATACATTTTACTTTTGGATAGATAGAAATCTAGACAAAGTCTATATACATTTCTGCATTTTGTTTACTGCAAAACGGTTCACAGACTGACTTTGCTTTGCAATTATTTGTACCCTAAAGAGATCCAGATGAACGGCTAAGTTTTATGTAATCTAAATGCAAAGTGGACGAAAAAGTCTGTCAGCATGAGCCTGCGGTGAAACAAACCTCACCAATATTTCCGGAACCTCATTAGCATCACATCTTTCGGCTAAACTGTATCTGTTTAGTTCAGCTGTTGCATAGAGACCAGAGCTTGTCATGTTTTGCTGAAAAGAATCCTATCTGACCCAAACACGTGCTCGGAGACTTTGCACTGGGCCAAAAATCTTTTTCTCGGAAGAACAGCCGGAGAACTGCTGAAGTGTAAAAGCAAAAAAGCCTCCTGTAAATACAGTACGAGAGCATGCTTTTCAATTCCCCAGTTACAGTGATTCATAATCAAGACAATGTTTAATAGTGGGTCAGTAAATAGAGGGTTTTTAATTCAGGCCCTCATCACTGAGCTCTAGGAGAAAGAGAAATAAAGTAACACTATATTCCCCTGCTCAGGGTAATGGTGACCTTTGACCCCGGCACACAACAGCTGCTCGAAACATGTGGAGAAAATTAATGTGGATTAAAAAATCTAAATAAAAAAGGTATGTGACTTTTTATCTCCCAATTCTGATTTAGGCCCAATCCCAATTCTATTTTATACCCCTTCCCCTTTTTTCGTTAAAATCTTTATTTATGCCAAAAAAGCTTACATTTATGAGTCTTTTTGTTCACTGTAGCAGCCATGATGCTGAGATAATTCATACCCCTTCGTTTGAAGTGTGGTCCCCGAAAAATCTTCGTTTGAAGGGATATCTGCCCCTTCCCCTTACCCCTACCCCTACAACCAAAAGGGCTAAGGGGTAGAATTGGGATTGGGCCTTATTTTCTTCATACCTCAAAATTCTGACCTTTTCTCAGAACTGAAAGATATAAACTCGTAATCATGAGTTATAATGTCAGAATTTCAAGATATATAACGTGCAATTGACTGTGAGTTTATGAGTTTGAGAGAAAAAAGTGTGAATTGCGAGATATAAACTTGCTATTTGCATGATCTAAATATGCAAGTGCGAGTTTTTAATCACACCATGCATCAAAAGTCAGAATTGCAAGATGTAAACTCTCAATTGCAAGAAAAAAAACATCAGAATTACGATATAAAAAGTCACAACTAGCTTGTTTATTTTTTTTAATTCAGTTTCAGAAACAAGCTTCCATGTGAACCCACTTGAACGTCACGAGTGTAACTGAGGACAAATATGAGCATGAAGCTCTTCATCATTGTGCTCCAATTAATTATTTATGAAGCTGAAAGAGAATCGGAGCTAATGGCAAACACTCAGGCTCAGTATATACGTACACACTCGACTGGAGTGCTGGATGAATGCATGCTCGTTTTGGGCTCTGAAGCAGGTGAGCGGTTGATTTCAGAGCGTATGCTAATAGCCGTGTGGATGGTGGTTGGGCTTTGATGTCGAGGACGGCACTTGCGACAGGAATGCGTAGCTGCGCTGTTTTTTAGAGGCAGGCGAGAAAAAACGCTTCAATTAAAACAGCATTCTGGACCGTTCCTTAATCAGCCTGGCAACTCACAAACACACTCCCCCTCCACACACACACACACACACGCTGAATCGCTTTAAATGTGTTTCAAACAGCACAGCCTGTGTGTCTCTATGGAATCTGTCTGGCAGAATTCATTCCTTAAACATGTCTTATGTGAGACCCCAAACAGAAGGAAAACTAAATCATACATGTGGGTTAAATAACACGGTTACAGTCTGTCATGTTCAAATAAAACAGCCCTTGATTTCATTATTAGTGCTCCTAATAATGAAAAACTTAATCCAAAACATTCATGCCAACCACTCAGAAATGAATGCCTTGGATGCACCACCCAACTTTGCATTCTGGGAAATGAAGTGTTCGTCCAACCTGGTCTGTCTGTTGTCTGTCTGTCTATCTATCTATCTAATTTAAGATTTTACAACTATATTACACTTTCAGACAATTTAGTAACCACCCACAACACCATTGCATCGTAGCACTATTCGTATTATCTTTAAAAAACAAAAAATTTGGAATATCTACTGTTGTAAAATTCATATCAGTCTAACCCAGTTTAACAAAAGGAGGATAAACACACAGTCTAACTAAACAACTAAAGTCGTTCACAGCTTGTTTGCTCTTCCATCACATCATCCACACCTTATAACTCGACTGACCCACCTTCTTAAAACACTTATGTATGCTCGTTAACTTCCTTGACTTTCCCCAATGATGCCAAATGAAACTATTTGTCATGTGTTTGACACAGGGTGCTCGCTTGCGACGTAATTTGGTGTGTGTTTGTCCAAAAGCTGCCAGGAAAAACACTGGAAGTGCACCTCAGCAGAGGGAATGGGGACCGGAGCACAAAAGTGTGCTTTCACACAGCTGAGCTCTGGGGAAAGTGAGGGGCCCGGGGCCCGAGAGATGACTGTGGACTTTCAGGTTTTCCCTCCGCCTTGCAGACATGTTTTTATAAACACCAGGAATGCGTCAAAAAGGCACAGTCCAAGTACCTTCCTCTTTTTTTTTTTTTTTTACGAGCGTCAATCCGTCATCCACCAATCAGATGTGGCGCACAGTGAGGCCCCGCCTCCTTCTGAGTGTGGCATGGAAACACAATCTGCAGCGTTAGCTAGTGTATCCACCACTGCAGCATGAGGGAATTGTGGGAAGCATCTACATTTACCAAAAATGTAATAGAGGACGTGAAATCATGAGACGGATTCCAAACATTGTTAATCTTTCCATCAGTTTCTCTCAGTGATGAAGCTGGGCTGAATAACTGCACGGCCTCAAACTCAACCCATGACGCATCTGGGGAGATTTATACTTTCAGTGCATTCAGCCTCCCTGTTTGTCTGGAATGACGCTGAGCGTCGCCAACTCCTAAAACTGAGTCAACATTTTGTCACTCGAGCCGAGAGAGCGAACCTCATGAAAGACACGTCCAAGACACATTTAACCTGAAAATCACAATAGTAAATAAATAAGAAAAAATAATAATCATGACATTTCCCTTCATTACTGTAATGCAGTAGAATATTTAAATTGTTTTGTAATTTACATATGGTGAATCTCATTAAATTAATCTTATTATAATACAAAATGCACTATTACAGTATTTTCTCCTTACCATGAAACTGTATTTTACTCTAAATTTTACTTTACATTTTAGCTGCATTTAAAGTATAGTAAATCTTTTAAAAATATATTTATATAAATCTGAAATGTTTTTATTTATATACGGTCATTCTCATTAAATTATCATTATTATAACACAATATATACTATAAAATGTAAAATTTTCACCTTACTACAAAAAATATTTTTACTGTATAAAAGCTATTTTACATTGACATTTTTTTTTTCATTTAAATGAAATAGGGAAACAAATTATATTAAATATCATGGTTATTCTAAACCAAAAAATCCAATTAGCATGCATACAATATTGTTATAAAATGTAACTTAATGTGTTAAAGTAGTAACAATTGCTAAATTATCATGTATATAATATAAAAAAAAATCTATATCCTCAAAATATAATAACAATAATAATAAGAAGAAGAAATCAATAAAAGTAAGCATCATAATAATTGAATATATAGGCTTCAATTGCAGTGAAACTTGGAGGAGAAACGCAGCCTCAGTTCTGTCAGGACGAGTTACAGGGATGAGAAGCAGAAATCTCACATTAGGAGCTGAACTGTTTGAACTGAGACTCAGTCATGATGAAGTCATAACCCTGAGACCTTCACGTCCACAGAAGCTAGACACATTCGGTCATCGCTGCATGCTCATCTCTCTTCGTGCATGCAGCAAAGTGGAAGGAACATCACAATTGACATCACTTTTGAAGATTTAGTCATGACAGAAGAGAACAGATGTGAATAAAAAATCATCTTCTTTCTTTTTACATATTTTATTTGTGCAAAAGCTGGATGGTATGCTAAAAACCGAGGCCGGGCTTTGATTAGCGTCGCCGAAGAGCTCCCAGCGTCCTCTGAGGACACAAAACAAGCGTCAGCGACCGTCTTTGATGATCATACAGAGTTATGAAAGCACATGTTGTATCATAGGTGCAGCACTCAGAAACACAAGACAAGCCTTGAGAGAAATGCATTTGAATAGTTGTGAGGTTGTGCGACGGCATAATACTGAAATATGACTTTCATCAGCTGATGAGCGCTGGGTTTTCACAGGGACACGACGAGCTGACTCACTGTAATTAGGTTACGGAGTTTCTTGCTAAAACTGATTGTGCGTGTCCCACCGGCTGATGGATGGAAACGCTATGCCGAGAGCACATTTTAATACCCCGGATTTTCAAACCCACTTACTGTTCTCAGTCTTTCTTCAGAAGACAATACCCGTAACGCAATTACTGTAGGAGAAAATTTGCCTGGCTCCTAAAATAACTCCCACATAGAGACCCCGCTTCCAAGTAACTGTCTCGCCTGTCCTCGCTCGTGCAGGTATAATTTCTCAGTTAATGCATACTAACAAAGAAACCGACCTAAAAAAGCATCCTAAACAAATTATGTGCAAGTTTAAGAAATATCCACGGAGGTAGGATTCTTCACATGGACAATAATGAGTAAAACGTAACACAATATGCAGAAAAAACATCCAGGTGCTCCCTCGAGAAAGAGTGAGGTTAACCCTGTAAAGTCTGACTCAAGTTTGCATATTTGTTATTTCTGAGTATCATATTTGATACATCAGGCTTTAAAGGCTTATAATATGAAGTAAAAACATCAGTTTTATTCAGAGGCCCAAACTGAGCAAAATTATGCAATTTGGGGGAGACACTGACGCTGATATTTATATTGCACAAAGTAGGATGCAATTCTAATGCTTTGTAATGTAAATCAATGAGATCTTTATGGCAGTATAGCAGACACTTCTAAAAACTGATACAATTATTTCTCATTAAAATATGTCTTAGTAAGACATTATCTGAATGCTTAGTTTAACGATCAAAACAATACATTACAATACAACTGCAATTCTGAGTTACATTTTGCAATTTTCGGTTTTCACCATGGGACAAAAAAGGTAACTGTGACTTTTTATCTCCGAATTTCAGGTTTATACATTTATACACAAATCTCACAATTTCAAGTTTATATCTCACATTTGTGAGTTTATGTCTTGCAATTCTGTTTATATCTTGAAATTCCAAATTATATCTTTGAAATTCCAAATTTATATATTGCAATTCCGAGTTTATATCTTGCAATTCCGGGTGTATATCTCACCATTTATTTAAAGTTATATCTCACAAATTTGAGTTTGTCTTGCAACTCCGAGATGATATCTTGAAATTCCAACTTAATATCTCACAATTCTGAGTTTAAATCTTACAATTTAGAGTTTACATCTTACACTTTTTTTCCCCTCAGAATTCTGAGTTTACATCTTGCAATTGTTTACTTTTTACTGCCATGAAAAAAAGCAATTGCAACTTTATCTCACAATTTAGATTTTTGTTCTTGCAATTGCAAATTTATATCAGCCAACTCCTACTTTTCTCCCCTTTACATTTTGCAAATCTGATAAAAAAAAGAGATATAAACTTCGAATGGCAAGAAAATATTTTTTTAATTTGCAATTCGCCTTTTTTTAGGAAACGAGCTTCAATAGTTTTACTATCCACCAGATAAAATCAGCTCATTTAGCACAAAGGTTGCAGGACGAGTTACACTCAGTGTTTTTAAATCCCTGCTCCTAAATAACAATAGTAAAAGAAGTGCTGAAGCATCTACTAAAGACTTCTCAGGAGACGAAGCTGCTCAGATGCTGCTCTTAGGAGAAAGAGAGAGAGAGGTGGACCGACTTCTAAAGTCCCGACTTCTCTTTTATCAAACGCCTGGCTGCACAACTGTGCTCCTCCTAATTGTTTCCAGAAGACACAGGGCTTGTTTGTGTCTTGCTGGAGTGGAAAATGCCCTGTTTCCTGTTCTTTTCTCTTGCTTTAATAAGGAAGTGGATTTGGCCACCTGTTCTAAGCCAGAATCCACAGAGGAGCGCTGGAGAATAAAAGGTGAAAATCTCCGCCGATTTTCTTTCTTTTACTCGCACTCTCTCTGTCACTGTGACAGTGTGTGTGTGTGTGTATTTATATTCATGTCGTCTTTAAGGCTCAATGTGTTCTACATTAGAGCAAATCCAAAGTTTTACACAGTTTTGGACGTCAGTAACCCGAACTCGGCAGGTTCCATCACCTCAAATATTCTGACCACAACCTGGCACCCGTGTTACGAAACATTACTTGGACATTTGCATCACATCCTGTGGATAGTGGTTGAATTCCAGGAAATTCATACATCTAAAACTTTGTTTGTATTCACATACTCCCATTCTATTGCTAGATTACATGTACATAAATCAACAGATAAAAAAACAATCCCATTAGAGAACCGTACAGAAATACTTCTGAGAGTCATACATTTTTATTATGAATGCTGAATTATCTTAAATTATGTCCTCTTGGCTCCTGATAATCTTTCCGAGCGGTTAACTCTGACAAACCGTCCATGAATTTGCTGTGCTAGTGCCCAAACACAATAAAAACACTGGTGATATGTGCATCTCTATTACTGTTGCTCAAACTTATGATGTGATTTGTACAAACCCCTGACACTTAGTATTAATCAGTCACATAACTAGCAATATCTATAGAGCCAAACAAAGACTTTGACTATTTAACGAAAACTAAAACATAACTATATGACAGAAAAGGTTTCAATTTCAGAAAGAAATTAAACTAAAATTTAGTTTACAAACTAAATAAATAAGAATTTTTTTCAAATAAAAAATGGTTTGTTTTTACTACAAAATAGGTTTAATTATAGATTTATTTTAAAAGTTTACAACCTGTCTGTATTACTCATGAAATGCCACTAGATTAGCAATATTTCGAAATGTTATATTTAGAAAATTATATCAGTAAAATTATTATTATTAACTGTGAAAGTACTAAAAGACTAAAACAAAAACTATAATAAAACTAAAAAATAAATTAAAACAATGAAATTTTATTAAATAACTTATGTTAAAAAAACTAAACAGAAAACTGAAATAAAAATGTTTGTGCCACTAAATAAAAGAATGAATACATCAAAGATAATGATTAAATAAATAAAATCAAAATATTTAGATTTTTGTTTTTAATTTATTCTCTGATTTTTTTCAGTTTGTAATTTAATATTTTATTGCTATGACTTTATCCTCATAATTTTGGCTTTTTTCCCTAAAAATTCGATTACTTTATTCTTATGAATCTGAAATTTGTTTATTATTATAATAATTATTTTTTGTGGCACTAAAACGCTGTTGTATATTTTTTCAAAACACACTACAATAAAATAAAAAATTGCTACAAAAGTTTGTGATGCCTGGTATATTAAGAAAATTTCTGTATTACACATTAACCTTCCACTTAATTAGTACTAATATAAATTAAACACATTAAATTAAATCGTTAAGTGCACTGATTTTGAAAAGACTCAAAATAAACTAGAAGTAAAAATTTAATTAAAACATCACAATTATGCTAAGAGGAGGGCAATTTTGACTTTGCCAAGCTGACATACAAACAATTGTATCGCAAGGCTCTTATAATCCTCTTTCTATTACCCTACTGGGTATTCATCATGTTTTTATAGACACGCGCCACTCATTTTCCACAGAAAGCATAAAAATCCTGCGAATCCTCCGCAAACCTTTCAGTAAAGCGATCTGAGTGCCAGTGCTAGACAAAGCTGGAGTAATTGCTCGCACTGA
The DNA here is from genome assembly GCF_003368295.1 of Carassius auratus. NCBI lineage: Eukaryota > Metazoa > Chordata > Actinopteri > Cypriniformes > Cyprinidae > Carassius > Carassius auratus. Next base: position 7,952,676 of record NC_039271.1, on the reverse strand, counting down.
AGCTCTGGAACCACTAAATGACTTCCTAAGATCTCACTCATTTCCTGTCGCAAATCTTTCTTGCAGCGATTTGCCCATTTGGTCCTATTTTCTTTTCGCGGCGTCCCTTGAGCACAGGCCAAGCTCTCTCGCTCGCTCGAACCCAGACGTCCCAATCTCTTCCCCCAATCTAATCTGCAGCACCAGGAAATCCAAGCGAAATGTGTCATTACTCTTTCTCCACCCAAACAGCACCTCAATCCTTCCTCCAGGAGTCCTGATGCTTGCGTCAGAGCCGTGATAAGTGCACGGCTACTAACCCTTCAGGAATCCAATGATAAAAGGCTTTTTTAAAATAAGCGTAGAAGAAAAAAATCCCAGGTGTGATGGATTGTGGGAAACAGAGATGGTTGTGTTTACTACTCTGGGGATGCTTATGCTGGTGGAACTGGACGTTTTACGCAGAACTGGGACGTAGGAGAGCAAACACTGTGTATCTGGGCACGAACTCCATCCTGAATGTTTTTTTTGGGGGGCTGAAACTCAAACTCTGGATGTGTTCGCTTCGTTTCTACACAACCGACCCAACAAACAATTGAGACATGAGCTGCAAATACAGTCAGGAAAATACTAAGCGGGTCAATCTGCATACTAGCAAGTCCAAACTAGTCCTCGTCTCAACTTCACCTGTTCATTGACCATTTAATTTGGCAAGAACTTGTGAAAATTTTAATCAATCCGCCATTTTCAATAAGTACAGTTAATATTAATGGCCTCTGCAATCGACTTAAAAGTCATCTTAAAGTGACAGTACACCCAAAAATTACAATTGGTCATCATTTACTCACTCTCATATTATTCTAGCTTCTTTTTTCCAACACAAAAGAAGATATTTTGAAGAATGTAGGTAACCAAACAGTTGGCTTTGAGGGTGAACAAAGGTTATATTTTTAATTTTGGGGTGAACTATCCCTTAAAAGGCCTACTGAGAGGTTTGTATTTACGTGTTGGGATATCATGATTACAATGTTGGGTGCAATCAAATTACTTTTGTTAGAGTAAGATGGCGATGTTCCTTTTATATATCACTGTAAAAAATATTTCGGAAAATATACGTTAAAAAAACGGCAGCTGTGGTTGCCAGAATTATACCGTAAAAAATACGGTAACACCGTTTTAGTTTAACGGTTTTATACTGTTAAAAATACAGTAACAGTTAACAGTTTTACATTAAATTTACAGTTTTATACCGTAATTTAACTGATATAATATTAATATACCAACTTATTGAAGTACTGAAATCTGTTTTGTACCTTTGTAATAGACTGGTAACCACCAAAAGCAGGTGGTGATGAGAAAGTAACATGATAAAACAAAGCCCATCACAAACAGCTTTTAAATAATAATATACATAGAAGGTGCAGAGTGTCATTCACACAAGCACTAAACACCATCATGGTGAGACTCATTAAACTTAAAAATGCAATAAACATTATAATTAATTTAACAACATTATATGTAACATACAACTCTAGTAAACATAACAGGTAAGAAAAAAATAAGAAACATAAGTTATTTTAAAGAAAAAAAAAAAAATCTAATTCAAACAAAATTTGAAACGCAACGCAGAGAATTCTGGGAACGTAAGTTTACAGGAAAGTTTACAGGAAATTACCGTTAACCATTTATCAGGTTAGTACTGTAGCATTTTTACAGTTTTTTACCATTAAAATCACAGTAATTTTTTACAGTGATAAAAGATAAAATTTGATGAATAAATTAAAAAAAAAAACTAAAGCTATTAAAAATAGGTCTAGTTAATTGAAATAGCGTGAAATAAAAATATAAATATAAATGAAAATGACAAATGTTGCCTTGGCAACTAACTGAAATAAAATCTGTTTAAGATAAAATCGCTGCTATAAATTATAAAAAAAGTAAAAGAAATTTTAAAACTATAAATTATGCAAAACATTTTCTACCAGTCTGAAATAAATCAATTATTATTCCGTCCATAATAAACATGAAAGCATGTAAAATTAAGAAAAATGACACACACTTAAAATTATTGCCAGAAATGTAAAAAAGAAAACATATATATATATATAAAAAATGAAACTTAAAGTATAAAAAAGCTAATAAATTAGACAAACAAGAAGACTTTAATGAAAATGACAGTGAAAATGACAGAATGTGTAAATAAAAAAGCTAAATATAAATATTTATAAAAAAAAGTCATCAATATGATAAACACATAAAATAACTAAGACTTGAAACTTAAAATATAAAAAAGAAACTTTTATAAAAATCAATGTTAACTGAATATATACTAAAAATAATACTAAAATAACACTGTTACAATGCTTTACATATATATATATATACGATTAAGAGATATATATATATATATATATATATATATATATATATATATATATATATATATATATATATATATATATATACTATTAAGATATATATTAATAAAATGCACCTATAAGACTAGATTAACTAGAACAAATTATAGATTTGCAGTCATAAATCTAAAAATCAGCTGATCGCATGAAAGGTCACCAGAGGTCAAGCGGTTTTTTTTGCTTACCCCATTGAAGAGAGTTGAGCGTGGACGCGGGAAGCTGGATTTGGCAGGATGCTCTTTTTTGAACGCAGTGGTGTATTCGAGCTAATATCCTCCCGTTCGCTGCCTTTGGTGCTTGTCATCAACCGCGGGAGAAAATTTGCAGATTTGGTTCAATAAGCATGTGCTCAGGGCAAATGATGTCATTGCTCGTGTAACCTGTGCTCCATTACAGGTAAATAACATAACAGAGATGCTAAATGGGTCTCGTTGGCTCATTACAGATGCGCCATTTAAAAAAACACCAGGCTCTGCATATGAAACACAATCCTCCCTCCGGGGCTAGAAAAGTGACTGCTGTCGTTTAGCGATAAGTACATTCAGTTACATAGATGCTATTGTGAATCTGAGACACTGATTAGCGTCCATGCTAATCTCCTGTGTGTCTCAATGGATTAGCCGCATGGGGTCAGGACTGTTGATGTATTTCCGTTCCTTTTCTGGTGAAATATCTGCTCACTCGCTCAGATAAGTATTTGCTTTTTACTTGAATCTAGCCGTGGGCTCAGGTTGTTCACTGCAGTGGAAACAAATGAAACAGAACATAAATCTGAGAGTTTAAACATGCAGTCTCTTACTGACAACACACAATGAGGTCAGATGGGCTTTTCGCAAAATGAAATGACTATAAAGCTTCATGGAAAAGCCCTTTAGGATGGATAAACTCCACCTCTGTCAATTTATTAAAGACTTCAAACGAAGCTTTTTTTTTTAAAAAAACTCAGTAAAAGGGTAACAGAACATAACCTGCCTTCACTGTGCAAGGTCAATGATAAAACATAATGATTTTAAAAATAAAAATATTTAATATAATATAAAAAAAATCATTTAAAATGTAAATATAAATAAAAATATCTCTCATCTACATTCATTATACTTTGCTCATGTCTACAATCCTGAGCAAAAGAACTCAACAGTGCCTAATAACTAATAATTTTGTGAACTTCAATACATTAACAACAAAATATTGGCTAAATAATTGATCATTCATTCACCTCAGAAATAATGACAGACCTACTGCTCTCCCCTACACAAAAGTTTTTTTTTTTTTTTTTTGTAAAAAGTATTGTATTGGTATCGGTATCGGCAATACTGTATCAATACGGTATCGGATCGATACCAAATTTTGCAGTATCGGCCACCACTAAGTGCCACTCTCAGCGCCGTCAAAATAAAAGTCCTGCATCAAACATATCAGCCAAGCAGAAAAACTTATGGGCCAATGATATTTAACGATATTTTAAAAAATTCCAAATATCGGCTGATGTATGTGTTCCCCGGGAACTCATGATAGGTAAAAATTAATAGCCTGAATGCACTATAAGTTGCTTTGGATAAAAGCGTCTGCTAAATGCATCTTTTTTTTTTCTTTTTTTATATATCGGCCTTGGTGATATATCGGTTGACCTATTATAAATACACACACACAGTTTTCTTTACACCTTACATTCTTTCCTTATATTTTACTGTACATATTCTTAATTCATATTTAAGTCATCATCTTTTGTTTTAAACTTGAATTTAAATGTATTTTAAATTTAAATGTGTGTAACATCACTGACCCTGTAATTGTAAATGTGATCATTTCTCTGCCAGAGCATCTCCTGTCCCCATGAAAAGCAGAGCATTGTTTGATCTTGAGACATTTGCTCTGGAATCACTCTAAACACACAGCTCTGATCCGGCTTTCATCTTGGGTCTGTGTTATTTTGCTAACATACAAGTCTCATTATTGCCCTGCAGAGTTCATATAATTCCACTCTTCTGCTGTTTGCAACTCGCCAAGTCATATTAGCATAGCATCTTTCCCTGATGAACAAGATACAAGCATGCGGCCATCACTCTCGACGACATTTATGACCAACAAAGGAACAGGTCTGGACTGGACCCGCAAGCTGTATGCGCAAAACAAGCACATTAAGAAAGTTTTCATTATTTATGTGCTACCTGTGCTAACAACTGCCGGTGGGCCGCTCATGCAGCATTTGTTTCCACATCTTTCAAGGAATGTTCAACGAGCGAGTCGTTTATCAGAAACAAGCAGCTTTCCACGGATTCGTTTACCCAGCAGGCAAAGAGTGTGTTTAATACGCCTGTGATTTAGGGTTGGATCCTTCTCAGCTTTAAAACACCACCTTGACCTCTGCTCAGAGTTTGTTCTTAGATATAACATATGACAACTTCTCCACCATCTAAGCAGTTTTGAGAAGCGTTTATGAAGCATCAGTAGACGCTGTAGGGAAGTGTCCTATCTTTACCTCTGAGTTGCTCAACTTTACAAGCCTTTACAAGACCGTAAACACATCTGCAAAGCGTCACAAACTCACTTTAATCCAGCTATTTATTAACCGTTTTTAATGGGAAATCAGCAACAGAATATGGTCATAAACTTTATACCACCAAGAACCATTCTTCCAGGTAAAGCCTTCGTATTTTATATTTCTTATCACACAAGATGACATGTGTTTTCTGAGATTTCATCTCGCAGTTCTGACTTTTTCTCTCTCTGAATTTGGGGTTTACAATTCCGACATTTTTCTTGGAATTCTGAGTTTACATCCTGCAATTTTGCCCCCCTCAGAATTCTTAGTTCTATCACAATTCTAAATTTTCTAAGAGTTCTAAATTTACATTTAAATTTTTTTCTGTTAATTTTTTCCTCTGAAATTTGGGTCTGCATCTCACAATTCTGACTATTTTTCCTTATAATTTTTAACGTTTTTAGGTTTGAGTTTCCATCTAGCAATTCAGCCATTTTTTTTTTGTACAATTGTTTACACGTCATAAATAATAACAATTAATAACATCACAGTTAATTGATTACAGTTGCGAAAACAGTCCAAAACTTTTTTTTATATATGTTTAGTCTGTTGCATAAATAAGCTTCCATAGGTTAAGGTCCCAAAATACTAACTCTATTAAAACTTGCACTATTACAAATCCAGTCTGGAGGATTGATAACCCAAAAACTAGCAAACCGAGATAATGATCGCCACTGCACCAGATGATTCTTTCAGCTATTAGCGCAGCTAATGTGAGAAATCATTGTGGGTTTATGTGTAAAAAATACCTTTAGCTTGCGGAAGGGGTTGGAATGCAATAGAGAAACACTAAAGGGGGAAGTTGCGGCTAAGCTTATCAATCAAACAATACAGTTCATATAAATGACAGCAATAAACGCACAGCCCAGGCTGCGAGCACACTGCTGTTCCCACGAGCCAATCGTCTCAAGCCTACTATAACACAACCTCATAAAAATCTTCAGCACTGTCGGCCGCTCTAAAATCAACAGCCCTAAACCCACGTCATCAGTGCTTTTTAGCCGGTCGTAATTTACAGCTAAGTGACTTTGTGATGATCACAAGACTGCGAGGAGTTCTGTTCAACTTAAATGCTTCTGACAACCGAATGATAGGCTGATGATTTAGAGGCTAATTAATGAAATAATACATTGGAGGCTCTTGTTGTGCTTTAATGTGTTCAGTATGGTGCTGGCTGATAAATGGGCCCTTACCTGATTGATTGGGCCAATTAGCACGAGTCCATTCTTGAATCGTTCTGGGAACAATAACGCTGTTGTGCTCCAAATCCAAACGGTGACCGAATACATAAAAGGAGTCTGTAGCTGGATCAGAAGTGATGGAAATTAACACAATATTACAGGAACATGATATGATCTCACTGGGCAATTTGCTTTGATGAGCATTAGATTAACTTTTCATCGATAAAGTGGGATTTTACTGTTGAGACCTAGACTAAAGTTACTTTTTTCCTAGATAAGAAAATACATTATTATTACAATTAAAAATATCATGGCCTATAGTCAAAAAAAAAAAAAAAGTTAATTAATTTATTATAAAAATCTTAAAGCAATAACATACAATTAGACACTTTCTGAAAACATTTGAAAATAATACTTTTATTTATCGCTTTGGATAAAAGCATCTCCTAAATGACTAAATGTGAATTTTTTTTATTTTTTATTTTTTTTTATCGGTATTGGAATTGTTAAAAACTATTAAAAGTCATTAACTGTTCTTTAATTTATAAAGCTAAATATAATAAAATATAAATATTAGATAAAACACTTAAAAAACTAAAATATTTTCAACAAAAAAAAAGTTGAAGTGGCAAAATTAATATAAAGAATGGTATGATTGGATTAATTTAAATAATACCTAAAACAAAAATTAAATAAAAACTATTAAAAGTGAAAAAAAATATATATATTTTTGGTTTTAAATTATCAATAAACAGAAAAAATTTAAATATAGAAATAAAATAAATTATTGAAAAATATAATAGTATATAAATCATACTAAAGTGACACGGAATATAATATAATATAATATAATATAATATAATATAATATAATATAATATAATATAATATAATATAATATAATATAATATAATATAATATAATATAATATTAAATCAAAAAGTTGGCAGATCTGAGTGACACATAACCAAAGGTACATGTTGTGAGATGAAACTGTTTTATTTTAATAAAAAAAATAAAATAAAAAAAAAACCATTGTACTCTAGTATACTTAAAGATCTCTTTACTAGGACTAGCCTATTGGGGCCACAGGGCATCTTTGTTAATACATGTCTCGTGTTTGGATGTGAACGTCGCTGACCCTCGCTGTCTGTCTGTAGAGACGCTCTCTCATCTGACAGCTTTAGCTGGAGACGTTCAGCAGTCAGGACAAAAGGCTGCGTATGCAGATCCCATCAGCCAGAAGACATCATATCACTGACGGATGTTTACAATAGGGTCATAAAATATCAAAAACAGGAACCTCCTCGGAGCCTGTAACGTTCAGAAACCCTAAATCTTCCTGCCAGCCGGATGCATGCGGTGCAGACACGGGTGAAAGTGTGAGGTCAGCTTCCCCAGGGCCCGACACACACAACACTAAACGCCTGCGTTTGACGCTCATGCGGATTGAAAGCAAGCATGTTCCCCGCGACCCGACGACGGAGCGGATCTTAGCGTTAGTGACAGGACTGTCCCCACGTCGCCCCCCCAACCCTGGATATTCCCGTCGTCCAATCCACTTCCTGTCCCACCTTCATTATAACACTCTATTCTAACATTTGAGACTTCAAGTACCATTTTTAGGACGTCTACCTTCAAGTAATATAGAAATAGCAAATGTCCAGGTCATATTTCAACCTTATTTAAAAAAATTCACTCCAAAATCAAAATAAAGACAATTTAAAAAGTGAAGACGACTTATTTTTTTTACCATAAAGCATAATCTCATAATAATAGCAAAATATATAGATATTACAAACTTAATTTTTTTTCTAAATGATCAGTGCTGTTATTGTTAACTGACATGGTCTTAAAATAATTTTTACTAATTGAAAGAAGGCTGAAATGAAATAAAATATAAATATCAGATGAAAAACGTAAGAAATTGAAACGTAAATAAAATAAAAATAATTAAAAAAGCACAAGCTTTATCAAAAAAAAAATGGAAAGCATAAAAAAGCGAATTCAAAATATTAATAAATAGTATTCTAGTGTATCAATACTAAAATAAAACCTTTAATATATATATATATATATATATATATATATATATATATATATATATATATATATATATATATATATATAAAATAAAATAAAATAAATTCTAAATATTTAGAAATATTATTGTAGCATATAAATTATATTAAAATAGCACCGGTAATAATTCCCATTTGTAGTTATTTTACCGATTATTCTCATCGTCATTCAGTATTTTACATAGTAAGAAATGCTATATTATACATAAAAAATTATAAATACTTAAATGTATACTATTACATTAACTGAAACAAACATATGGGGAACATTTTAATGATAATTCGGTCTCAAAAAGGCCCTATTCTCTGAACTGAGATGAAATCAAAAGGCTAAATGAAACTAAATATGACCTTTCGATTTTTGACAGGTTTGACGAGATTGACCCCTGTCTGTCCTTAAATCTGTTCAAGAGAAGAAGGTGAGAGAGAGAAGTGTGTAAAAGAGAAGGAGCTGATAGGAGAGATAAACACATACAGTAGCGCTGCACATCATTAGAGCGCTGGCAGTGACGCAGACGGGAGCTCAATTAGCCGGCACTGATTGTGCTAAATGTAGGAAAGACGCAGTTCAAACGAGGTTAGTCTGTGTGCCGCTGCCAGACGTGGTGATGAAGTGTACAGTCGTGTCCTTGGGGAGCACAGGAAATCAAACTCAGGCCCAACAGGAAGTGGATTGAGAGAGCGTCAAAACCTCCACCTGAGAACCACAGACCAGAAAGTGAACGAGGAGGAATAATGATATCCGACTAAAACGTGAAAGGCAGAGAGGAGCGTCATTTCTACATCGCAATACATTTCCATGTCTCCATCATTTATGAATGGAAGCCTGATTCTGTCACAGAATTAAAAAGAAAAAAGGTAATTGTGACTTTGAATCTCACAATTGTGACTTTGAGAAAAATCGCAAGATATAAACAGAATAGCAAGAATTTCCTTACAATCCTAGGTTTATATCTCACTTTTGTTTTTTGTTTTTCCACCATGGAATAAGAAAATAAAGATATTGCAACCTTTTCTCCCAATTTTGACTTTTATTTCACAATTGTGAGTTTATTTATAATTATATATATAGAATTTCAAGATTGTTTCTTGCGATTCTGAGTTTATATCTTGCAATTTAATTTAATTTAATTTAATTTAATTTAATTTAATTTAATTTAATTTAATTTAATTTATGCATTTAGCAGACACTTTCATCCAATGCAACTTACGTTGCATTCAAGCAAACAATTTTCTCCTAACACAAGTTCCCTGCAATTTAGGTTTATATGTCACAATATTTTATTAATTTATTTATAAATAATGTCTGATTTATGAGACATAAACTCTGAATTGTGAGAAAAAAAGTCTAAATTGGAAGTTTAAAAAGCTGCAATTATGGACAAACAGAATATGTGCTTTATAATTTTTAACAAACAGCCAATATTTCAATAATAGACATGCTAATGAGCAACTAGTTAATAGTAAGAATGTTATATGTAGTTATATGATATTTAAATGTCACCAAGCGCAATTTACTAATGATGAAAAAATTGCGATGTTACAGTTTTCTTCATTTTTTTTATTTGAACTCTTTCTTTATACAATCTAAATATTTCAAATAAACATCGAAACTAAAATATTGTTTTAATTATTATCAGTTATCAGAAGTTTTCACCCCCGATCAATTACACTTTCCAGTATGTTACTCTTTCTAAAATCCCTAACTACTGTAATAAAAGCCACTTCCTTGATGACATCACCCTCCAGGAAGTGACATCATTTTGGTGGGAAAACAACAGCCCAAACATCTATGAGTATTAGCAATGGATCTAAGTGTGTAGCTCTCTCTCTCTCTCTCTCTCTCTCTCTCATGTGTCTAAGCATGTGCATTAACCATTAAGTGCCTGGCCGTGAGTCCCATCTAAATGCTGTCTTAAGTGAGGGTCGGTGGGATAAGTGGCCATCTTTTTTGTTCAAAGATGGTCAAAAGTTGCTAAGTTTTGTAATGATCTTCAATCGTTAATGAAAACGGCTCCAGAGCTTGCATCACGGAATGATTAAGCAGCCAGCACTAAAACATGCATGAGTTTAAACTCTCTTTCATTCTCAGGCTCATTAAAAGCACTCGAGTAGAGCGATGAGTTTCTTCACGTCGGACATGAAAGCACCCTGACTTGAGGAGGTAACCCGTGGTACTCAGCTCTTGTGGGAGACCCGGTCTTTCAGCTTTCTGCTCTCTGGCCCTGTGATCTGAGACATCGGGGAGCTGGCCTCAGGCGTCTGAAAGGACCCAACACGTTTCACACATCTATGATCCGAAATACAAAAATGAATAACACAATATCAGAGGAGGACAAGCAAACAGTCAGTGTCACTGTGGCGTACACTGTACTTCATTGAGGGTCTTATATTGCTGGTGTTGTTCACCCAAAGACAGTGATGACGAGAGAAAAGAAGCTTCATGATTTTCTCACACCCACATCATTCCAATCAAGAATCTGCATGTACATTAAACAGTTCCTGTTAGCTGCAAAAAAAGAACAAGCACCATAAATGCACCATAAAAGTAGTCCTGAGGTCATATGAAGGCTTTGCATGGGGAACAGACTGTTATGATGGATTCATGATGTTATGCACAATATATAATTTAATTAAGTTTTAAAATATTCCTCCTCTGCTCACTAAGGCTGCATTTATTTGCTCATATATACAGTAAAAGCTTTAATGTTGTGAAATTTTATTAACATTTAAAATAGCTGGTTTCTATGTGCATATATTTTAAAATGTCATTTTTTCTCGCGATGCAATGCTGAATTTTCAGCGTATTGTCTTTCAGTGTCACAAATCTTTCTAATATGCGGATTTGCTTCCCAAAAAAGATGATTATTATTAATGTTGAAAACAGTTGTGTTGCTAAAAAACATTTTTCAATTCAATTTTGATCAATTTAAGGCATCTTTGTTGAAAAAAGTTTTTTTTTAAACCTACTGACTTTTGAATATTAGTATTTTGATGATAAATAAGTTATTAATTGATTTTACAGATTTTTTAAAGACCGATATTGGACATTTAATAGTGCACATTTGACCTTTACCATCAAAAAATGTAAGTTAATTAAAAAAAATAATTAATATAATAATTTAATGACAATGTAAAATACAGCGGATATCAAAATTATTATATATTTTACACAGTGCACATGAATTAATATTTTATTTTTAGAATTTTTAAAGCTTATAGTTGACTTTTTTGAATATGACAGGCACGAGAACTATGAACATTGCAAGGAAAAAGCCTGCATGAAGTTTTATTTCCACAGAAATATGAACTGCACTGAAATGGCATGAGTGAGAGTAAACAGGTAAAACTAGTATCTTTTGGTCCAGGAATACAGATGCACACAGTCTTTGATTGTTTTGGAGCACTATTGATTTGAAGAGCATTACGCACATGATTCCATGCTCTTTGGCTTTGATGTCCCTGAATCTAATCTGTTTTCCGTTTTCATTAACTATATAATGTTCAAAGAGACGTGTGGTTCCCTCGGGCAGCGGGAGTCGGTTCAACCTCAACACAGAGTTTACAACAGGGACGAAGGTCTCCGAGACCTGCTTCATTTGTCCTCTCTTGTGTGGCTTTTTGTGAAACATCAGCAGGGAGCACCACTACATGACATGATTCATGAGGAATTGCATAAGCTTGTGTGAATCGAGAAGTCACCTTCAGGAACATGATGTTCGTCTTGAGTAATCATTTCATACACAGGACCACACTCATTATCATAATCTCTGTGTTAATAGCTGCCTCACTGGCCGATCTCAAACAGTAAAACCACTGTGCACTTTATTTATCACACGATTCACACTCTGCATGCTATTGAATCTTATATGATATTGAATGCATATCTAATTTATGATGCCTGCTAAATATAAGTGGCATGTGCATTTGTAACTGAGATGTTCAAGACATGGCGTGAGCCGCTGGGAAGGTTGGTTGGACTGTAACTAGTAACCCTGATTCCTAGTACTTGTGCTTCCTCCATTAAACAAGCTGATTGATCACCTCGCCATTAAAAGATGCCTGATAAACCTGAAAATGCATTCACCCTGAGGCCGAAGATGTAGATGAGTTCAATTATTCAACAGAACAGATTCAGAGAAATGTAGCATTCCATCACTTGTTTACCGATGGATATCTGCAGTGAATGGGTGCCGTCATAATGAAAGTTTAAACAGATGATTAAAACATCACAATAATCCACACCACTTCAGTATACAACAATTCACTTCAGAAACGACGCATTTCTCCAAATCTGTTCCCATTTCATCTATTGTACATCTGGGATGGCCTGAGGGTGAGTAAATTCTCAGCCAATTTTCCTTTTTTGAACTATTCAACTATTTCTTGAAATGCTTTAGAATAATGTTTCACTAATGTAGTTAACTAATGTTGTACCTTCATGTAAAGTGTTACCACTTTTTTCCCCCTTCTTCTATTTGAAGTAGTTCAGACATTTTCCGTACTTTTATTCTAAACGACGATACGCTCTTCGTACTCTGTTCTGGAATGTGCCGTTGTATTTATTTAACTTTCGGATAAATATATGCATCTATCTAACACCGGTCAACTCTACACTGAGCATCACTGGCCAAGCATGAAAGCAATACGAGCGCTAGCCCAAACAGATCAGGGAAAGAATAAATTCATGGAGAAATATTTCATGAGGGAGAGAGCGGTTCACATTTATCTGAGAATTGAAAAACAGCATCTCATTCGGTCACAGAGAAAGGCCAAAAAAAGAGATTCAGGGATCTTTGTAATTGCATACTACCATTTTACTCATACTTTGCCAAAATATGAAGCACGCAAAACAACACACTACCTGGAATAATGCATCCCAGAATGCAAAGGACTCAACTCATTGTAGGCTTATTGTATGATTTTTGTTTTTAAAAACTCCTTATGGGATCAAGACTTTTTAACACATATTTGAAATAAAAACAGAAATAACTGATGAAAATTGGACACTGCTTGCAGAATTAATCATGACAAGATAGCAAACTACTATTTGAAGTTTCTATGGAAATACACAATGTTTTAATATACATACGCTCAAAAAATTACCCATTCAAAAAATTTGGGGTCAGTTAGATTCATATACAGTATGTGTTCATGTGTGTGTGTTTAAAAGAAGTTCATATAAAAAATACATAAGATAATTAAGACTTCTTATCTCACACTACTTTTTTTATCTCTTAATTGAGAGATATAAACTCAGTTGTGATATAAATATAAAGTATAAGTTCTGATAAAAGTTTCAGTTGCCCTTTTCATTTTTTTTTCTATTGCAGAAAAAAACGTCCACACTTCTGCTCACAAAGGCTGCATTTATTTGATAAAAAATACAGTTAAATTAAATTAAATGTTATTAAAATTTTAAATACCTGTTTTCAATTAAAATTTATTATTATAAAATTATAAAATATTATTCCAATCCAATTTGATGATTTGCAGCTCAAGAAACATTTCTGATTATTTTCAGTGTTAAAAACAGTTGAACTGCTTCATATTTCGTGGAAACCGTGATGCAGCATTTAAGAACGGCATTTTTTTGTAACATTATAAATGTCTTTAGTGTCATTTCTGATCTATTTTATGCATATTTGCTGAATAAAAGCATCAGCTTTGTAGCTTTTGTGTAAATGTAGTGTGCATTATGCAGCATTAAAGTGTTTTACAGGATTACAGTACTCTAATATGCAAATAAGATCAAGCTGATTTCTTGACAAGTATTAAAGCAGAAGGAAAAGAGACTTTCTGTCCAGCTAGATGACGTTCAGAGTTATGTCACCTTTACACAAGACGAAGTGAGCTTGAGAGACGTGCTGAAAGTTTAATATCCCAGGAGAGAGCAGCCATCAGTCAAATCTATAGGACACACGGTGCTCCACGTGTTCGGATGACCCGTTCGCCCTGCCGCCGGATTACGGGATATTTACAATAATTCACTCTTTAGTCACCCTTGCCCGCTGGAGGTGAGATCATCCGTTATCACACTCAAGCTCTGACGGGGGCACACTTTTATTTCAACCAATCATTTCTTCATCTCCATCTGCCTCTTTCCTATACTGCTGACTCCACTCTTTTGAACCAGCAATTTTCTTTTTTGCTCCTGGAAGCATAGCCTGTATATTTATTTATTCAAACAGGCTGGAGGTAAAGACAATGTTACTGAATATTATTACATTTACTGTAGCATGCAAACATCCATTGCATGCATTATCTAATTATGTATATTGAAGCTGCCACACAGATCTAAAAACTTCACAGACATAACCGACTGTTTTTGTAACAGGTGTGTTTTTAACGTAAACGTTTGAAAGTGAAATTAGTTTAGTACTCACATGCTGTGAAAGCAGCTTTCTGTCCTTGTGCTTTGGGATGTGTGCACTCAGAAAAACTGTATTTCAGAAGCTTAAACTAATATGCTTTAAAATGCATGATTTCAGCATGATAAACATGATAATCAGAACCAAAACGGATGTTTTTAGCAGGTCCTGGCTGTAATGAAGCAGCTCTATTCTGGAAAACGGGGCGGGAAGCAGCAGCTCATTTGCATTTAAAGAGACAGGCACAAAAACAGCACATTACCGCTGCCATTCAAAATAGGCATTTTCAATATGATTTAATAAATTATCTGTAGGGTATTATGAGCTGAAACTTTACAGACACATTCTGTGGACACCAGAGAATTATATTACATTGTAAAAAGGGGCATAATATGTCACCTTTAAATTCAACTATATTAACATTTGATTTGAGGACTCATTCACATCTGGAGCCAGACTTACATGCTTAAGTTGTGTTTCAATCCTTAGAAAGTACCTCTAATTAAAATACACTGATACTTTCCAACAAATGCTTGAACGTGTTATTTGTACGAGTGGGATGGACTAAAACCCTTAATGTTGCCATCCAGATAAACAGGTTTAATGTGGATAAACCGCCCGTGTGGTCATCTTAATCTGGCAGGTGTTCTGCTTTCTTTTGGGTAACAAAAACTCTTAATAGTACGCCAACACAAAAGTGCCTTTGTGAACAATGAGTCTTTTTGTATTAATGGATGCGGTTCAGCACGTAAGCGCATTTGTGCGTGTGTGCTTTGGATGCTTTCCCTATCCGCCAATCCTTCAATCCAAGTCCAACAGGGTAAAGAACACGTATACATCAAATAAAACTCTAATATTTGAAGTAAGAAATGAGTAACCGGGGGAAAAATGGAAGTGAGAGACTCTTCCCAAGCCAAATCCAATGACAAGAGGCCGAAACAGATGGGTTACTGGGAAGTGTGTCGTCTCGCTGGTTCAACACTCATTTCTGGATTCATGCCACCAAGAAAATCTGGAAGTTCCCAAGATAGTGAAGAGATATGATCGCTGTCTCTCCTAAACACACGTGTTTTGGCAGAAACATCATGAAAACACAAGACGCCTGGATCTGTGAACACAACTGAACTGAAGCCACACTATCCAGACAACAGGAGGAATACAGCACGAGTCAAATAAAGGCACTCAGACTGAAAGTCTCCCTCCTTTTTTTTATTAGTCACTGCAAATCATTCCTGGAGAATCCAATGGAAACAAACTGATCAACATTCCACACAGGAGCTCATTTACAAGCTGCTGCTAACTAAACCTTCCACTTGTTATGACCGCAGAAATTAAAAAACAGAAAGGCCTGGAACAGTGTCCAATGTCTGCCAAGCGCTCAGTTTAATGGAACAATATTACGATGTGGGATTGAGATATTGTTTTGTGAAAAATGAACCAGTATTTCTTAAAAAAAGAAAAGAAAAGAAAAAAATAACAATATTACAGTTATGGGTTGAATTAGAGGCTAACTCGGAAGAAAAAAGGGCTTAAAAATGTCCTGTTGAATGATGCTTGTTTTTTTTTTTTTTTAACCAGTAATACTGGATTAATTAGAAGAAACTAATCACAAAAAAAAAAAAAATCTTTGAATTTTTTTTATAATACAGCAACATGATTGATATCTGTTTCACTAAAACATACAAACCAATTGAATTTTAATAATTATAAAAAATGAAAAATAATTACAATTAAATAAAAATTTATGAGAAATAAAAAAAATACATTACAAAAATAAAGCAAACTTGCATTACAAAGATGCAAAAAAAAAAAAGATATCTTAATGCAAAAAACTGTCATAATTATCAATTAAAAATTACAATTAAAATAATAAAATAAATAAGATTTTAATAACATTAAAAAAAGGATGAAAATAGAATACAAAAATATATATGCATTATGGTAATAAGAATATGTGAGGAAAAATGTGTCAATGCAAAATATCAAAAAAAAAAAACAGGTTTCTTATTTTATTTATTAATTAATTTAGTATTTTGTGATGACATGCTTTTGTGAGATTTATCCATATTTTTTATTACATTTGATAAAAATGGTAGTAATAATAATGAAAATCACAAAAAAAACTAAAGTAATTTAAGTCTTTCAAAATCTGCAAACTTCTAAACTTCTCTTTGACTTTGTGACTGACAGAGAGACAGACAGACAGACAGACAGCACAAAGGTAGAAAAACAGTGTCCACAAAACACATGCAAAGCTCCCATTCCCACAGTCGAGCAATTAGACAACATAGGGTAGTTGCGTGCAAAACCAACGAGAGACGTAAACAGATTACAGTACATATACCCCATTTATTAAGGTAAATGGCTTTTAAATGAAAACAGCATTTGTGGACGGGTTAGTGATGCCTGTTTTTTAAGAAATCACAAGGGGGAACGCAATAGAGAAAGTGTGTGTGTGCACAGAAACAGAGTTGGGCTTTATTAAACATCTGGGAGTCATCAGTTTGCTTCAGTGCTGTACTGAATTCAGCTGTGAGTGCAAACACTGCTCATGTTTTCACTGCTGCCTGCTTCACATCTACACAACACCTTCCCATAGGACGTATAGGTTATGGCAAGCCGTTTTAACATTTAATCCTTAATACTCCTATAACTTATATTGCTCTATTCCACTAAATACCATGACTTATTCATTAGTCACTAGTGCTTATTCTTGATCTACTAGTTACTTTTTAAAGATACTGCATACTTGTTCATTAGATAATTCTTATTTCACTAGTGACAAATGTCTTTTTAAAAAGAACTAGTAAGTATTCATTAGATAGTAGAACTTAGTACTTTTAAGATACTAGTACCCATTTAATAGACATATAATAGAATAGTAATTACTATAACATATTTACTAGACACTAGTATCTTTTATAATTGTATTACTAGTAAGAAATCTTATTAAACATTAATCAGAATGTCCACTGTGGAGTTCTATCAAAAATCTTACTAGTAAAAAATAAATAAATAAAAATAATTCTAGTAACATTAGGGATAGGTATTAGTATCAAATAAATGTGTACTGATGTCTATTGAATAATTACTAGTAGCTACTCAATAAGTACTACTATCTGATTAATAAGTTCTAGTATCTTAACATGTGCAATTATCTAACGAATAAGTAAATAAGACCTAGCAATGAATAAATAGCAACTTTTAATGCATCTTGTTTCCTTCTGGAGCATCAGTGAACGTTTGAAACTTTTTTAAATAGTTGTGTTTGAGTCCCTCAGTTGTCCTCAGTGTGAAAAAGTGTATCTCAAAATCATAAAGTCACTGCTGGAAAGGGTTCAAATATGCAAAGATGCTGGAAAACTGAAGAATCTGCAGGACATGGAGGATTTTCCTGAAGAACGCTGCTCAGTTTAACTGTTCAGAACAAACAAGGGACTCATGCACAACCATCACAAAACAGAAAGACAGTCGAGGATCATCAGGGAACAGAACACAGTCCTAAGAACCAAGGGTTCCCAAACTTTTGAGTGGGGCTATTTTTACATGTGGACTAGATCTTTTATGTACAATATCTTACTCAGGACAGTACTAAATAAAAAATAAAATGCATTTAGTATGATCTCTCTTATTTTGCTAAAATTATTCAAATTTTCACAGATTCTGCAAAGGTTTCCCAAACCTTATCATGCCATTGTAAATGTAAAAATGCAATACCTGTAAATATAAATTTAAATATATATATATATATATATATATATATATATATATATATATAAATATACAAATATATATATATTTATATTTATTTATTTAATTTTTTTTGGACCTCTGCTTGTAATAAAATACAAAGGCTTTAATTGAATACCCCTGACTTATATAGTAAAAAAATACTTTATTTGTATGATTTTGTAATATCTGCATCACATATTGTGTGTTATGGCAGATTGGTCTCTTTATAGAATTTCATTACAGAAAAAACATGGCAACAGATTAAAACATTGTCTGGATGCACAATAACCTTACATCTTAACACCTCTTTTTTTCTTTTCTTTTTACAAAGCAGATTATATAATATATATATTTTGTCTATAGCCTATAAAACAGCTTCAAAAATAGCAATATTTCAATACACAAGGATTCTGAAAGTGATATTTTATTTGCAGGCCATTACATGATTTAAGACTTGACTCGGACTTGTAACCAAAGACTGATATATGATGCATAATTACAAACATCTAATAATAAGTACAAGCAATAGTATCTACGAGTCTACATACTGTAGGTACAAGTATCTAATGAATGAGTACCAGTATCTAATAAAAGGTAGTTTCTAATGAGTAAATACTAGTGCCTTTTAAAAAATCTACTACTTACTAAAGAATAAGCACAAGTAGCCAACAAATAAGTACTAGTAGCATGAAAACAGATAACAGTACACTTTATAGATTAAATGTTAAAATGGCTTGCCATACATAGAAAGCTGTAAAACGTGACCTCGGACGCAGCATGCAATAACCAAAAGGATCCCAAGCACAGGATCTTAATCTTAAAGTTCAGTCCAACAGCAAGAGAACTTTGTGAATCTGTGGTCACCCTGTTTAATGCGCTCGTAAACACACAGCACTGCAGGAGCGATTGTGGCTGTGCAAATTCACACTTTTCATTGTCGTCACTTACTGAGGTTAACAATGCAAAGAATCGGTTGATGCTAGGCATGGTCATAGATAGGAGCGGCTCACTGTCCGTAATGAGAGGCATGTTAGGCGGGACGTTTCCTGTGTGGTGAGCGCAGTTTATACACGGCACGGCAAGAGATGACGGGTCGAATATATTTGAGACGTTTGATGGAAGCGATTGAACAGCCACTCGCCCGTATTAGAGCTGAACTCTTCGCCAACTCGGCCTGCATGAACCCGCTTCACTGCTCGCAAAATATGACGTTAGAATTTAATGGAGCAAGGTTGTTCAGTACAAAACAATATTTTTAGCCATGTTTTATTAAAGTCACCAGCTAGCTGTATTATTAGGTTGTTTGTACAGAGTATAACCTTATTTGATATTGTTTGAAAGCACACACCCTTGAAAGTATGTCCTGAATGCGATAAAATGTCATGTTAATTTGAGTTCCCATCCTAAAGGGTGACTCTGGAAAAGACATTTCGCCAGTCACAATTTTGGTTGCATTGTGCTGCTTAGCTCCAACCAAAGAAAGAAATAATAATAAAATGAATTTTAAACAGTATAGCATACAATAATATATAATTAAAATGATTAAAACTAAATTTAACATTTAAATTTAAAATGATTATATTATTTATTCATTCAAAATGAAAGATATATAATTAAAACTAGAAAATCTTTTTACTGTAATGCAAATTAATTAAAATATTACATAGCAGTAGGCTATTTCATAATGTTATACTTTATGTAGTTGAGCAAAAACACCAAACTTTTGAATTATATTCTACATACACATCTAAGGGAAACCGATAATTTGAAAGAGACCCGGTATTTCGTGGGTTCTTCTCAGAACTTTGTTAATGCATCATGATGTCCAGCATGTTTGAACTGCAGAAGGAAAAAACAAAACAAGAGAAAGGAATTCAGTGTCATGACTGAAGCGCTGAACTCTGAGTTTTTGATGTGGCCTCCACAAACAAGCTGCCAAACTACAAGAGGATGATGCGTTTCATAATGCACGGCCCGTCTCTGGGGAGCATCTGCTCTTAGGGAACAAAAACGCTCACGCACATCTATTCATTATCAAAAGAGCTTGGCTATATTTGTACCCAATCCGTGTTACAGTGCCATGCACACACGCACACGCTCG
Organism: Carassius auratus; assembly: GCF_003368295.1. Classification (NCBI taxonomy): domain Eukaryota; kingdom Metazoa; phylum Chordata; class Actinopteri; order Cypriniformes; family Cyprinidae; genus Carassius; species Carassius auratus. The sequence continues at coordinate 7,932,273 of NC_039271.1, read as the reverse complement.
CAGCTGAGGGCTCTGGCCTGTTGTCCATCACATGGCCCTGAGACAAACACAGTCTGGGGTTATGACATCAGAGCAGGCCACGGTTAGATCACACGTCACTGATTCACCACATGTGCTCCCATCACAAGAGCATCATGGGAAAACGACCAACAGCTGTGGTGCGCTCGGTCTCCAAAGACTTTAAACAAATACTCAATCTTTGAGCTAGATAAATGTGTTATAAATTTAATCCTTAAAATAATTAATTATATAAATATAAATAAATTAATTAATTAATTGATTAATAAATAAATAAATGTGTCTGTGTCATCAAAATATATGAAGGGACATTTTATAAAAATGTAATAAAAATTATAAAAAAATATGTAAAATTTTTAAAAGAAAATCTGCCAAAAATAAATGAGAAAATAGTTGTCATATTAAAAGATATTAATAAAAGGAAAAAAAAAATAAAAAATTATATATATATATATATATATATATATATATATATATATATATATATATATATATATATATATATATATATATAAACTAATAAATATAAACAATAAAAATATACATAAATAAATGAATTAATGAAAAAAATATTAAGTGTCTGGTACTGAAAATGTTTACGTTTAAAATTTTTAATGTTATTTTACTTTAATTTGAAATAGATTTTAGCACAGCTGTAATGCTGTATTAACCAATCAGCATCAAGGAGCAGAACAATTTGCTTTAAAATCCACTGCAAATAACAGTAAAGATGTCACAAGGTCACAGGAAGTCTTTGGGGAATGAAAGGGCAACAGTGCAGATGGATTTGGCGTTATCTCCAATCTGATTGGAGGAACAGAATTAACACATCTACCCATGGGGTTTAATGGGAGCTGCAGTGAAAGGCCTCGTGGATGATGTGATCGTTGGGTGGAAGTGAGACAAAAACAGTGGGAAAGGGTGAACAAACCATCTCTGGCTTGCGTTAGTGCTATCACGTGTGCATGAGGCATTAGTTGTCTTATGCCAGTTCATCATATAAAGTGTGACATATCCCATTTGTTTGCACAAAAACAAGTTATGCTACAGGTTGTGGCTGTTTAAGATGTTTTCTTAAACATCAGGATACCATTTGCAGAAGATGTAAGGTGAACCTCAAAAATCTAGTCAAAAACAAATACACAACTAGTCAATAGCGTTTATATATTATAACACGTTATTGACTGTATATTGTCAATAACAAAAATAGCATCAATATTAATTATAAAAATATTAGATATTCAATTAATACTGTCATTATATATATATATATATATATATATATATATATATATATATATATATATAAATTAAGAAATAATATCAATAATATAAAAAAAGTTAAGCATTTAAGACATTTTTTTTACATTGTGACATAGTAGTTAAGCTTTGAAAATTACGTTAAAACTGAATTTTTTTTTATTGGTTTTCATTTATATATATAACAAAACATACCAGTACAAAATTAAATAAATAGATACATTGTGTACAAAATAACACAAACAAAAGTAAACCTGAATATTTCAATTGTAACATTTTACGTGTAAGAAGCTCAACTTGAACTTGTATATGCATGCATGTATATTTATGCATATTAATTTTTTGGCTTTAATGCAAAAAGTAATACATTTGTATCCATCATGACATATAAATATTTCACAATGTCAATTATTTAAAAAATCTTTTGTCTAATTACCATGTCACAATGTACAAATAAATAAATAAAATACAAATAAAAAACAATATATTCAGGTATTTAATGAAAACACATTTATAATATATTTAAAAAATGCCCCCCAAAAAGTAAAAAAATCATGCAGACACATAACAACAATGAGAATTTTCTATATGAACAATAGATTTCTTTTTTATACATTTCTACTGGGAAAGAAATAGGATCATATGAAATTAACACTTGCATCACTTAACTCATTGCCCACAATAACTGCTGTTGCTCACACCATGCAAATAAAATCACAGCAGCCTCAAAGATAACCGAAATCTAATCACGGAGTGAGAGAGAGAGAGCGAGGCAGGACAGGAAATGACCCACTAGACCAATCAGGACAGGTTTAGGAGTCACATGACCTGACTGACGTCAGCACAGAGGTGTTGTGTGACCTGCATGCAAACGAGAGGCTTGTTATTTAGTAATCTACACTGAGACCTTTAACAATGAACAGCTTTCAGTCGTGCAGCAGATCGGCCTGGAAGCAACTCTTGAACTGCTGCAGCTGCATGTGTCTCCCATTAACCCGAAAAAACTCGACACCTTCTGCAGTCAAAGCTCCTTCTCCGAGCCGCTCCTCATGCAGTTTCCAAAGAGTTATGCTGAATACAAGCAGGAAAGCCCAGGAGATATTATATTTTAAGTGATGCGCATTTGAATTTATTTATCTGACGAGTACAATAATATCATCAATCTGCAGTCGCCGCAAAATCCTGAGCGGCATTCCACCGGCATCCAAACACTTACTTCACACATTCTTCGGGATCGCAGCCGTAATGTTTCTCTGGTGGAATAACTGCCTTGATAACTGCGGCCAATCATCTCCTAAGCCCCTATGGTTACAGCATTAATAAATCAATGAAGAAGCCTTCAGAAGCCTCATGCTGCGGACAAGCAGAAACGCAGGGAGTCTGGAGAGATGAGCCGTTCTGACAAGACGTTGTGCATTGCTCTTGAAGCACTGGGCTGGAATTACAGCCTCAATTTTCTTGAACTTTATTAATGACTAAAAGCATTTTTTTTTCCAACTTCCAAAAACAAATGTGGCACGGATGACCTCAGAGCTACGATGAGTTCTGGTTTTAATAGTTTTATTTCTGCTTCGACATGACAACTACACGACTGCTAAACTACATTTAAAATCAAACTTTTACTTTTAAGTTTAAGCCACACATTTCTCACCTGTGAATTTGAAATTATCCAAACATTACACATTTAATATTAGTCGACCGTATTAAAAATGTAGGTCAATATGGCTGACAGTCCCTCTGAGTTCAAAAAAACGGTTCGCGGAAAAGAACCAAACTTCCCATTACTACTGGTGATCCGAAAACTGATGCAACCGGTTCTTGACTCGAGAACGAGTCAATCTTTCGTTCGTTATCTGGCTCGGCTCGGTGTTCATCTTCAGTTCTCTCTTCACAGCAGTTCAGTCAGTGTACTGTTTGAGTGCATGCATTACTCCGGGATATTGGTTTGTTTGAACTCAGAGGGAGTGTCAGCCACATTAAAAAAGTTAACAGCTTAAGTCATTTGTGGATAAATGCATATTGGAGACGTGAACCGTTTAAAACTATTCAGTTCGATTTGGTGAACTGGTTAAAAAAGATCCGGTTAAATCGAATGATTCGTTCGCGAACCAGATATCACAAACTGCTTTGTTTTGAACTCTCACACAACAGACACGGAAAAGAAGACAGTGCTGAATAAAGTCGTTATTTTTATTTATTTTTTTGCTATTTTTGGACCAAAATGTATTTTCGATGCTTCTAAATATTCTAACTCTCTGATGTAACATGGACTACTTAGATGATGTTTTTCTTACCTTTCTAGACATGGACAGTAGACCGTACACACAGCTTCAATGGAGGGACTGAGAGCTCTCGGACTAAATCTAAAATATCTTAAACTGTTCAGAAGATGAACGGGTTTGGAACGACATGAGGGTGAGTTATTAATGACATAATTTTTGGGTGAACTAACCCTTTAAGTCTGGTTTTGTGCTCCAGAGACACATATGTGGTGTTGTTGTAATGCCTAAATATAACAATTGACAATTAATTCATAATATCATTCTTACCATTTGGGATTTAAAACAAGACTGAAGTTATCCTAACTTTGAAAAATGATTTATGATGATTTTTATGATATTATTGAATTCTTAACTTTTGTCTTAAGAACAATTTTTGGGAATACAAATATTCGTAACTACCCCCCCCCCACCCACGTTAGAAAATAAAAAGAAATTTATTTTTTAAGGATGTATTGTGAATCCAGTCCCTGGTCTTTAATAACGTTCTCGATTTTTCTTAAACATTTTAGTTGGATGCTTTTTAAACTATTTTACTTTCAAATAATCATTTAACACTAAAAACTAATGTTTCTATAATGTTTGCAAAAGCATGAAATGGAATGTTTCCTCAACATTCATATAATTAACAAAAACATTTTTAAAACATGGATGTTTTAAATGCTCATAACCTAATGGGAACTTTAGCAAAAATAACAAATTTGTATTAGCTGGTGCACACTAAAATGTATAGTATTACTTGGGTTTAAAGTAAAAAAAAAATTATTAAGCTTCAGAACTAGCAATAATATTAAAAAAATTGCACTAAATATGTTAACAATTTTAATGCACACAGACAGATACACATGTGGCCATAAAGAATACAAAAAGACTCATTATGCTACATCCAGAAACCAATTAATGAGCTCTAGAAAGAGTTTTGTATTACTGAACCCTACCGCTCTTGGCAAACACCTGTAAGAGGCATCCACCCTTTCCACTAACCCTAAAACATGTGGGATGCTAAGAACCAGAGGTTTACCCGCTGCCAACCTCTGTGAGATTAATTGACTCGTTGTTTCCACACATGAATCCCTTGAAAAATGCACAGTCCAATCTTCTCAACTGACCAGCACTCTGCGGCTGGCGATGCGTGTCTCGCAATACGCTCGAGCCGCCTTGAATTTCAACCCAAATCCTATAAAACCTGTTTCTTGTTTGGACTAAATGGAGCTAAGCCACATTCTCCATGTGTTTCCAGAACCAGGTTTTGGAAGAGGTTAACGCTGTTGTTTGATTTTTTTGTTGGGTTACACCACTGCCAAGAGTTTAGCCGCTCTATGAAACCCTTTAACTTTTTCGGCAATTTTGTCGATATGCAGCACATTAATGTAAAAAATTGACTTCTAGTTCGCACTCAAATACAGACAAACCGGTGAAAACACGAATCCTATTACAGGAAAACAAGGCAGAGGTCGTATTTAAACCTGAGATGTTCTCCAAACGTGACTTCAGACCGTTGCTCACAATCTCAACACAGATACAAGACAGTCGTCAAGGTTCGATATTTATAGCTTCACACCAAACACTGACACTTACAAACAGTGAGATGCTTAGTCAACACTCTCGGGTTTTCGCCGCGTTAGCATTTGTCCTTACGAACACAAGAATTTGTGCCGGGCTAAGTGTCTCATATCTGACCGTAGTCCAGGAGAGTTTGGTTTGTGTTAGCATAATTGTGAAGGGCCTGAAAACATTTCGTAGAAACATGGAAAACAAACTGAGAGAAAGAGGAACGAGGCCAAGATTCTCTCACATTCAATTATTTGACTTGTTGTCCGGTTGCGTCTCTACTCCATTGCATGTCTGTCTTTCCCGCTGGATCTTTATGAGAAGAGCAATGTAAACACAGTATTCTTCTTCCCATCCCTTCCCAATTTCTCCCATCCCAAGAAAAGCCAAAGAAACAAGACTCTTTGGATGAGAACGACACGGTTGGACAGCTTGCAGGGGTTATCTGATGATTAATGGACCGTGTGTGCAAATGTCCACCGCTGGCAAAGTGGATTTGCTTACACTGATCACTTCCACACACCAGCCGATGGCCTGCAGATCACAGGACGTCACAGATACTAATAAAAGGCACAAGGTAAGACTGAAACCAGAGATTTTATTAGTGAGCAACTCATTCTTGCTCACTGACTCACATTTTGTTCGCCGAGGTCTCAAATTGAACGAACGGCATAAACCGGGACATCTGATTCATAAAGGAGGATCTGGACACTAGGGGCACGACTGTCATGTGTCACTATCGTTCACAACAAGGAGAGAAAGAGAGCGGAAGGATTATGAATGTGTAAAATTGGACACACAATTGGACGGACAATTACAGTGACATGAGGATGGTATTAAAACTAAATCAATTGATTTAGACTATTATTGTGTATTTCTACGGCATGATGAAGTCAAGCGGAGCGATTGACGAGATGGAGCGGGGAAAACTGACAGATTTTCATTATTTGTGAGGTAAACATACAGAAAGATGCAAAAAAAAAAAATGGAGTCTCTCTGCAGACTTGCACATTTGGGTGAAGTATAAAAAGGCTCTTAAGACTTTTTTTAAGCATCATTTGAATAAATGATTCAGTGACTCTCTCCTCTTAGACACACACACACACACACATTTCATAGGCGTAATGTTTTTTCTACTGAACAAACTGTGTTTTCTATCCCCTCACAGGACCCCACTTGCATTTTTTTTGTAAAAAAAAAAAAAAAAATGTATATATATATTATTTAATTATGTATGATTTATAAGTTTCTTCCCCTTGGGGACCTCAATTTAGGTCCCAGTTAGTCAGTGTGAATTAAAGTCTCCACCAAAATAGAAAAACATGTACACACACAAACACACTTGTGTGTTAACGATGCAAACTGCAGAAAGGGCCATTGATGTATTCAGTGAACAAATCTGAATGAATCATTTTGGTGAACAGATTCAAAAGGAATCAAGTCACTGGACTGAATCAAAAAATGTTGTCCAGAAATGAACTAAATAAGAGTAACCTCCAAAAAAGGCCATTAAAATATCAGTAAACAAATAAAAAAAAAATGTTTTTGAGTAAATAGATTCAAGTCAATGGACTGAATCAAAAACTGTTCTCAAACTTTAATGAACTGAATAAGAGTAGCCTGAAGAACGGGTTTGTGAACAAATCTGAATGAATCTTTTTGGTGAACAGATTCAAATCACTGGATTAAACCAAAAACTGTTCCCAAACACGATTAACTGAATAACAACAACCTACAGAAAGGGACACTGACAAATCAGCAAAATAATCTAAATTAATTGTTGTAGTAAATATATTTAAAGTCAAGAAGCGACTGAACAATCAAAGACTTCTCAAATGCAAAAATAAATAAAGTAAACCGTGGCAAATCTGTGAATAAATCGCAGTTTATCTTTAAGGTGAACAGATTTAAATGATTTAAGTGAATCCCACACCACTATCCCCAAAAGCAACAATCCGAGTAAGAGTAACCAGATCCTAAATTTCAGTTCAGACTGTGGTTGACGCTCCTGGGTATGAATCAAAGCCCGAGGCTCTCGATGGTGGCCACAGGAACGAGGAAAAGGCTTCCACATGGGGTCCACCTCTCTCTTGTGCCTCACTTCCTCTCAGACTCGAAAACAAGGCACTCAATATCCAGACCAGACCCCAAGTATGATGACTAATAGTGTGCTAGGCTGTGTGCTCACTGTTAAGGGCCCGTTGCCAAGACTTCCTGGAGCTTGTTTACAACTTTAATGCACATTAAAGTAATTTTGGTCAGAACAAAATGGCAAAATTGGGCAATTTCGAGTTCATGACCAGTATTAATTAGTTTCAACCATGATTCTTCAATTAACACGTTCAGATATGTGTGTGCTCATCTGAAAAACATGATCACTCCAAGATGACATGAACGGATTTGCCCAAGCAATCCGTTAGCTTTTGTTGTGTAGCCGGTGTGTTTTGTGGATAAATAAAAGTTGCTTACTCGGGTAAGACAGCAGCAGAAATCTGGCACTGAAGTGTTTATCAGGAGCACATTATATACAACATTTACTCTGGATATGCAATATGCCAGTCTGTTACATGGCAGTGTACGTTAGCGACAACGACAATCGATTTGGGCCTTTTTGTGACAAAGGGAGATATAATTCATCAGTAAATAGTAGTAGATAATATGCCATCTTCATGTATATTCTTGGATGAAAACACTCTCTGGAAAAGCTTGATTAAGTTAGGGTTAGGGCATTGTTAGCTAAACATGATATTTCTGATATTTATCAGGCATTTGTCAAATATATGCGGAAAAAAACTTTTAAATATTTTTTTATAATAAATATATTTAACATGCATAAAATATTTATTAATCATTTAAAATATTTTAAAGACTACTAATATTATTATTGTGATTTTTTCTATGAAATATAAATATATATATTTTAAATACATTTAAAACTAATCATAATAAAATAATGATCATCATACATTTTTAGATTACACTTTTAAATAAAATTATTTTGTCTTGAGGTTGATAAAATTCAATGGCAAACAATTTATTGTATTTAATATTTTTTCACATTTTCAATAATACTTTTTTTTTTTTTTTTTTTTTACATTAAATACATTTTCTTTGTCACAAAGTTTACAGGTTATATATATATATATTGTATATAAAATATTACTATTGAGCACCTTGCAGTTGGATGATCTTGGACACTAAGGTTGCAATTAATTTTCAGTTTAAGTTAAAGTCAAACCATAAAAGAAATGCCAACCCTGATATAATTATCTCTCAACTTACAGTATATTAACATGCATTCATTAAGTTTGAAAGGGCACAATGCAATTAATACTCAAACAGGTTCTGCACTGGCACTGGCTTCACAGAACGACCCTTTTATAAGATCACTTGGGTATTTTTAGTGATTCTGACAGTCCAGACAAAACTGTCCATCTCAAGGCATGCCAATCACAACAGTCATCCACATCTCTGTTGCTCTGCAAGCGCTGTACTCTTCCCACAAGCCATCGATGTGATTGCAGGTCTAATTATGTGTGAAGCTCAGTTTCACAGAGGTTTGGGGCTCGGTGCAGTCGGTTCACTCTAATGGATGAAGAAACCTCCATGTGAGAAACATTTAGACGCATGACGTGAGAAGAGCCAATTCACAGCCAGCTCTGGTAATCTATCAATCTGTAGTCACCTCCAAGAGTGAAGTCTTACACAATGGGCTTTAATACGTAACAGAACCAAAAATGTGATAAGACGGAGAGAGGAGCAGAGATGTCGGACCACACAGAGCGTGACGTTGGACCAGATATCTGACTGCATCTCTTCTGCCTACCTGAGCCCGACTCTTCTGAGGCTTTCCTCTGACCTGATTTCAGACGTGCAAAACACTCGCTCTCTGCTGGATGTGGTTTGTGTTGCAGACTGATGTTGAAGCAGCAATTAGAGCACCGCAAGGAAAAGAGTTGTTAAAAGTGTCAGTTATAAACCGTGGCGCCTGGCCAAAAAGAACAAACTGCATGAGCCATATCTCTAATATAAACCTAAAAGACAAGAAAACACAAGCTCAGAAAGATGCAGATGACAGATTCTACATTATTGCAAGTGTGCATTCATTTCTCTCAGCTTCAATCTTGCCTGGTTATAAACTCCAAAAACACTTGATCTTTGAAAGCTGACAGTTCAAAACAATCATCATATTAAACATGACATATTGTATATTATTTCTAAGATTTTTCTAAAAATAAATAAATAAATAAATAAAATAATAATAATATTATATATATATATATATATATATATATATATATATATATATATATATATATAATTAAATAATAATACATCAAAATAAAATAAAAATCAGCATTTTGAACATTTTAAAATTATTTTTTAAAATTAATATAAAGAAATATTTAAGATATATAATATAATAATTAAAAGAAAAAAAAAAAAAAATGATGAAATAATACTGCTGGTCTGTTTTGAACCCCACTGTATATTTTATATAATTTATACATTTTTTTTATTATAAATAACAAAAAATATATAAAAATATTAAAATAAACAAATATATAAACAAACAAAAAATATATATTGAAGAAATGAACACTTCAAACATTCACATCAAACGACAGTCTCTCCATTTACTAAAATGCCAAAATGTTTCCCATTTCCACAAAACTGCTAATATGTGACCAGTTTCCTCCTATGCATAAGCCGTATATCTTTCCTCCAAATGCATGTTATTGGTTTGGTTTGCAATGGCTTTTCTTTCACTTGATTGGCCTTGACTGGAAGAACTGTGTGTACTAATTACAAAACAGCAATAAATCTCTCCAATCTTTGGTGGCTTGCCATGTGTTCTAAATAAACAGTGAACGTGAATCTACAACTCAATCTTTACAGTGCAGAGCTGCCTCTGGGGTTTGTGGGAAAAGTGTGATGTCATCACGGGCCGCTGCGGTCCTCCTGAGAGTCAGCCTCTCTTGTTCTAATTAGGGGAAGACAGCTATAATTTACCCGGTCCAGAAATGAGGCGGCCATGGGGTGTTTCAGCAACCTACAACTGCCATACAATGACGCAAATGCTCTGCTTTACCGTCACCAGATGATCAAGCCTTGTGTATCAGCTAACAGCTGTTATCAACATCCAGCCTTTGCCAATGGAATATTCCTCTCCAAAAGACAAAGGCGCCAAGAACGAGAGAATCACTTCCTCATTCGAGGGCCGATGCATTTGTTTCAGGTTTGTATGCAGGAGAAATGGTGCAAAACAGGCCCTGCTCGAGTTTCATAAATCAACTCATGCACAGAGATTAGAAATGCATCCAAAACAACAACTGGCTGCGGCATGAATAATCTGATTCAATCCAGCTGATAAGATGCAGGGCTGTATCTCCATCTGACTCGCAGAGAGAGGTTCATAAATCGCAGCAGTGACGCTTTCAGGGACAGAGGGAGGGGAAACACGAGCCGATCCCAAGCTGCTTTTACACTGCCACACAAAAAAACAAACAGTCTTGGTGCCGTGTGTCTGGCAAAGACACCAAATTAGTCAGATGCTAAAAATAGCAGCGCCCACGCGATGGTCAAACTGATTTAACGGAGTCCTGCTGGATGCAGAAATGGGATAGTTACTTAAAATAAATACTCAATGATTGTTTATTGACAGAAAAATGAGTTACCTAATCCAAAAATACAATATGAAGGTAGCACTCAACTACTTACAACTACATATAAATTAATTCAATTGAAGACATGAGACAAGTGATGTCAACTAGATGCATAATGCTGATTACCTCAGAAATTAATGAAGAGCCAGTCACCAGAGGATGTCTCTGTTGCTCTCTCTCTCTCTCTCTCTGGAACCGCAAGTAAGAAAATTATGAAATTTGGCAGATTTACAGTAGTGGTCCTATATAGTAATCTGACCAAATTTGAGGTCTCTAGAACCAACTCTATAGCGCCACCACCAATTCAAAAATTCAAATGGTTATAACTTTTGAATCTTTTGCCCTAAATAAATAACTGTCCACATGGTGATCACATCCCATTACATTAATTGGCATTTGTTTCTACAAACAGTCTGGGTTACAGTAAGACAATAACAATAGAAGTGAATGGGCTCACTTTATGAAAACCACCAAAACTCTGTAGGCCCCTATTGTTGTTTTTTTCTTTCTATAGTCAATGGCAACTCTGTGAACTGCAAGTAGGAACATTATGATATTTGGTACACTTATAGTTATGGTCTGGAAGAGTAATCTGTCCATTTTTGGGGTCTCTAGAACCAACTCTGTAGCGCCACCACCTGTTCAAAGATTCACTTTTCAAATGGTCATAATTTATGAATCCTTTGAATCCTAGGAAGTAAAATAAATAAAACGAAACAGTTCACCAGATTACTTTCCTCAGGGTGATCACTTTCCATCCATCAATTGCCATTTGTTACTGCCTACCAAAAATCTGTGTTACAGTGAGAATCTTGCAATAGAAGTGAATGAGGCCAATACGGCATGTTTAAATACTATTTCAATACTAAAGCCAGTAGACTACTCTATACTGACATGCTTTTAGTCTGAAAATCAATTGCTAATATTTTCTTTGTAGAATTATATCCATTTTTACAACTTCGTCACAGCATCATATGCAATAAAACCCTAAAACAACTGTAAAATTGATGATCTAAACAGTTTTACAGCTTAAGTTGTAACAAATTACACAGGGTCAAGTGGTAAATATTAAAATTAATTCAGTTTTAGTACTGTGGCTTATTTAGTCTGTGTCAGGACCGTAATGCAGTACATCTTTGATCATTATGTAAAAAAGGAAACCTGCTTCGCACCCCATTTCTACAAAATCTGGCGAGATGATTACATATTTATGTAACTAATGGAAAATCGATACCTTTTCCTATCCTGATTGTGTAACACCGGTCCAAGTATTCTGTTACTCCTCAAGTCTGGCTGTGCGTGACATTGTTGAAAACAAAGGCACTCTTGAACGCTGATGTATTAATTTGTCAGAGCAGGAAAGAAAAGTCAAAATAACAAGTTACATCCTGATTCCAGACGATTAAGGAATTCAATAACCTACAGTTTCATTAAATCAAAACAAATCAAAGGCATTAAACTGACAAGAATATGATGATATGATTGGGAAACCAACAATAACAAAAAGAGATGGAGGCCGAGAGGTCAGATCACTGTAAAGCATGACTGATGCCGAGGGAGCACATGTTTGAAGCAATGGTGTGAGACCAAGAGACAGCTGCGCTGATCCAAAACCTAGTCGGTCGACTACCTAAACAGCATTTTAAGGCATCAAGGGTGCACTACTGAAGAGTATCAAATATCAATGGTCAAATGTTTAGGTTCAGTGTATTTTTATGCTTAGTGTAGCATTTCATTAGCTTAGCAACAGGCTATAATGTCAAAGTCTGATGTGCACTTCACAAATAGTAGTTATTATTATTAACCCAAAACACACTTAAACCGTTTATTACACAAAAAAACCTAAAGCTAAAATAAAATACACAAGTATTAGAAATTTGAAATATTGCCTCAGCAGCTAACTGAAAAAGAAAATATACTGAAATTAAAATTATACTGAATGAAAATTAAAATAAAACTACTTACACTAAAATAAAATAAATATATTAGAAAAAGTAAGAAAATATGAATAAGAAATATTTTATATTAGAAGAAAAATGTAAATTCAAAAAATGTTGTCCTGGCAAATCACTGAGAAAAGTTATTAAAAAATGTATAAAACTGAAAAATAAATTAAAGCTGAATATTGAATTGACAAAAGTTTTATTAACAAAAAAAAAATTAAAAATCATTAAGAACAACCCTAGACTAAAAACTCTAAACACTATACTAGAACTAGAAAATATTACCGGAAATAAAATTCAACTTAAATCTGAAATATAAATAAAGATAAATATAAAAATAATCGGAAGTTAGAAATCTTACCTTGAAACTGAAACAAGTAGAAATACTAAAAGGACAATTTTTTATTTATTTATAAAAAGCTAAATATTGACCACAAAATGAGCACTGTTATTAACAACACCTGATAATTAAAAAAAAAAAAAAGCTGGAATAAAATTAATATATAAATATTAGAAACAGAAATAAGAAAATAAAGCTAAATATATTGAAATAAAAAAGAAAACAAAAGAACATCAAATGAACTACAATGAAATGCTGGTGGTAAAAGATAAAACCACTACTATAATAGTAAATAAATAACATTTCTATCAGCATCTAGTGTGCCACATTAGTGCCTTGTTAGGTTTATTTTCATTTTGGATGCTGCCTTAAAATGTCCCTCCTATGTAGGATATAAACAACAAAAGACATCTCACTAAGTTTTGAAACAGAGCCAGAATCTAAGGTGAGAAAGAGCCTGTTACTACGAGAAAAAAGTTTGCTTTTCTCCATTAGTTATTGGATATGATAGTTCTCTTTTCATCCCTCCCAAAGGCTTCAATAAGACACAGGCATGAGAAACACGCGGGAGGTTCGTCAGGGGAGAGACGAGCGGGTGGGAATGGATGTAAATGGACCCTTAACTGCACAGAAGAGACAGAGCTGGAGTGAAATATGCGCTCGCTTTTGCTTCAAACAGATTTAGGTTACTTGCTTACCTTCTCTTCAAAGGCCCTGGAGAGAAAGCATTAGTGCTAATGGCAGAACAGCATGAAAACAAAGGAGTCGGATGCTTCAGGAGTATCTGAATATAGCCATACCATAATAAAGACATCTATATTTGCATACGAATGTGCAATATGATGGAACGGCCCCTAATATAAATGCATGTGGTATTTGAGGCTTTCGTTCATTATAAATCACCAGTAAAGCCGTGTAGAAATACCGTAAATCTTTAACTCTTACCAACATCACAATAACATTTCGAGGCACCAAGTAACTGTATATTTTATGGAAATATCAAACATGATACAGACAACCTAAACCAAATCTAATCCTAAAATTTCTGGTTGTTTAGAAGCAGCTTTTATATTCAGCATCACATACTGAGTCATGAGCGGCTAAATCATGAGGTTCTGCAGACGTGATGTGTGCACATTAAACACTGGTGAGCATCTTACCTATTCATAGCCGTCTCGCAGAGGAATGAACATGCTAGGTGTTATTAAAAATGTAGTTATTTCAATAAAAATCATGCTGCGTGGAATCAATAAAATTAACCGTTAATCTGTTCATAAAATTAGAAACAAGTCCGTTATAAACAACAAACCATAAAAAAGTTCTTGAAGCAAAAAAATACATTATATATGACCCTGGACCATTCATCTGAAAGCTAAATAAATAAGCTTTCCATCGATTTATGGTTTGTTAGGATAATGGAGACAATATTTGGGCGAGAAACAACCATTTGAAAATCTGGAGTCTGAGGATGCAAAAAATAAATAAATAAAATACATATATAAAATATTCAGAAAATTGCCTCTAAAGTTGTCCAAATAAAGTTCTTAGCAATGCATATTACTAATCAAAAATTAAGTTTATATATATATATATATATATATATATATATATATATATATATATATATATATATATATATATATATATAAATATATATATATATATATATATATATATACACACACACACACATTTATACGAAATATTTTTTTACTATTGCTAAAAATATATCTATGAGACTTGGTTTTGTAGTCCAAAGTCACACATATTATATATATATATATATATATATATATATATATGTATGTGTGTGAACAAAATAAAATATATAAATAAAAGGACTAAAAATGACAACACAGCCAAATTAATACAACTTTAAAATCAAAGACAGAAGAAAAAAACATTAAAAATATTAAAACAAAGGATAATAGTACTTCAACCTTCTTTCCCCAGTGTTTTACCAAATTGTGACACAAAATAGCATCTTTTTTATTAATATTATTAAATTATTATTATTTTTTAAACATTATGCAAGAGAAGACCGCTAACACACCTTTGTATTATAGTTTTTGGTCTTTCATGAAAATGTCATGTCATAATTTTTTTTTACTTACTGCTTTAAATAAAGGTTTATTATATGGTGCTTACATTACACACTTCTCCTTCAGCAATATTTATTTTATTTAAGATTTCACCTTTATTCTCTTAGTGGTTTAGCACATTTAGGGCAGTGATTTCTCCTGAAGAATAAATCAATCAAATAAAGCCCAGGAGTCGTGTGCAGCTCTGATTATATGGTTTCTTTAGGACAAACAGTCCCATTGTACGCTCTCCGACAGAACGCAGCTGCGGTGTATTACTCGCAATTAAGACTCGCTCGTTACCCGGTGGTACGTTAAAGACTATAAAAACTCATTTGGAAAGTCAAACACAAACTACACGTTTGATTATATTGGATGAGAAAGCGGACTACAACTACACTGTTACATGAACACCAAAAAATGCAGCATGAATCCAATGCACAAAACACTGTGCACTAATAACAGGATTTCTGCAGGTTTATGAAGGAAGATTTAAGACGAAGTAAAGAGAATGGATCACAATACATCAATGTGTTCTCTAAATGTACATGGATCAAAGACCAAAAGGGGTTTCAAGCATCAAAACAACAAAAGTTTTATGCAGCTTACATTTTTTCCCCCATTTACTAGAAAGTGTCATTTATTTTTATTTAAAAATAATGACTATCACACATTTTTGCCTTAATTTACAGAAGACAGCCACTAAAATGTGATTTAGCATTATAGTTTATATACCAAAAATTAATATTTTAAGACTCTACCAATAATATTTGCCCACTATCTTCCAAACCAATAGGTTTCGCCCATTTGTCAGCAAGAATTTATAATATAAAACAATTTAATGTGACTGTTTCTTTTATATATTTTAATAAGTACAGGTCAAAATAAGCATGTCGTTTCATTTTTAAATAAACTATAAATACATAAATATATCGGTTATGCTGAATAACACCGGAAGGTTATTTAAGCCTTATTTTGCTATTTTATTTTCAAAGTTAAGTTGACACATAATTTGAATATGCTTTATATCTGTATATAAAGTCACTTTGTAAATTAATTTTGACACTAAAATGGGACGTCTCGTCTTTGACCCAAAAAAATATTTTGTATAGTTTTAACAATATCTCAAGGTTAGAAAATACATCTTCCAACATATCTACATAAGTTTCTGATTAAAACAAAAACTAAAATCTGCTGAAAGGCTCCGAATACTCCACTTAATTCAAAACTGAAACAATTTTTAGCAGATATTTGTTGTTGATTCAAGACTGCTAATGTCATTTTGCATCTTTTGTGATGAAAGGAAGATATTCATATAGAAAAACCCTTAAATTATGCACATTTAAGGCCTCATTTTGTGAAAATGGCAACTTTAAGACCTGCAGAAACCCTGAATAAAGATGTGAGATAATTACAAACTCAAACCAAGTGCGACAATAGATGAGAATTAGAGAATAAACTCAAAAAACACACGGTCAGGTGTTGGCGTAACCAGAAAGTCATATTGGGCGGGCACGAGCTAAAGGTCCTGGCAGACGGCCTCCGCCTCAACGCTTGCAAATCTGCCCCAATAAAACAATCCCAGATGCCCCGGGCCTCCTCGCTGCTAATAAACAACAGTCCTGTGTGAGAAACACAACTAGAGCCAAACCTGAGGATTCAAACAAACAAGCAAACAAACACATATGATACAACTTTCAACTTTACTACAAAGACAGAAGTATGATCTAGAAGCACGGGGAAGAGGGAATTATTATTAATATTATTATTATTAAGTACATGATCTAAGAAGCACCATCATTATTGATCCTACAGGTCTCCTATGTGCATTAGCTTGAACGCTAGTGTTAGCTTTAGCACCATTACGTTGAGATGTCTAGACACTCCTTGGCGCACGCGGGAGGACAATAACATCCCACCATCATCATCATCATCAGTAGGTGGAGCAGCAGTTATAAGAGTCTGTGCATGTGTTCAGAAAACAAAACAAAAAAAAAACGTATTACTAAAAGCACGCCAAACCGTCTATGGGAGCATTCACATCATCCAAAACTACTAGCTATCACAATCTGTACAATTATGTTTTCTGTCAGCTAGTGGCTTATTACATCTATCTACAGTACAGTATATTTTCCACAGTACAAAAATATATTACAGATCTCCTGGAATATTTACATGGGCACTTTCTCGACGAAAAAAAAAATTCAGATAATCAGCAGAGTTGAGGATGCAGGGAAGGAAAATCTAAACCGTGGTGTACATACAACACATCCTCCCAGACAGTTAAAAGTCCAGCACCGACGAGAGTTCCCAATTTTCTGCCCTTTTTTTTTTCTTCAAGGGATAAAAACACACATTAAAAATTCACTGCATGCTTTGGCAGACTCGGAGCATTAAAAAAAAGAGGAACAAGTGGGGGGGAAAAAAGCAAAGGGAAAAGAGCTCCCATCTCTAAAGATCCGCGCGTCCACTTCGGTTTGGGTACGTCAGCAGGCGCTGACAGAAGCTGCCCTCCCCACCCAGTCTTCTAGAAAAACATCCTGAAAACAAGCAGAACCTGCTTTAGTACGACACACACACACACATACACAAATGCACTAGAACCATGTCATTTCTGATTGCATTTCTGTACCACAAACGGCAAAACAATACATAAAGATGCTCATCAGAGCATGACGAGCATCTGTCCTGTTATTAACCGCTGCATGGTGAGCTGAAGACATCCATGCTGTCTTTAACATGCATGAATACATGCGCTTCCGCCCACAAAGTGTTCGTCTTGACCACATGCTCAGAAACATCACATTCCACACCAGTGCGGGAGTCTGGGTAAACAAACTCCTACTGCAAACAACTGATGTACTACGATTGATTAATAGTGGTTCTAACGAGGGAAACAATCCTGGAATCGTCATTTACATCTGTGGGAGAAGGTCAAAGGTGACTTTAAAGTATCTGTGACCCGGGCGGATTGTATCATCAGCTTTGATTAATTAACGTCTCCTCTCATATCCAGGGTTATTGATCTCCCCCCCACCCCTTGAGATTTGTGTGTTTGGGTTTGGGGAGAGCCCAGTGACTGGTTACAGTGACGCTAGCGCCATCTGCTGGAGAAGATCATAAAGAGTCTTTAACAGGAAAGCAGTGGCTCCTGTTGGCCAGAACATGGAAGTCGTCGACGGCTCCTGTGCTCTGAACGCTACGGGTAAAGTTCGAGAGAGCTGCTAATGTAGATCACCTGTAGATGTTGGGGTCCAACAGAACTGCCGTGTCCTGAGGAAGCTGGGAGAGGTGGACCACTTTGGTCTTCAGCTGGGGACGGTCGCTCTCGCTGACCCAGGCGTCTGGAAGTCTGTGCACATCAGAAATACAAAGAAATTTATAATATTGGCCATTTTTTGACGGTGCATTCAGGAAAGCAATGAATTAGCATGCAGTATGCATTTTGTACATAATATGCAATTGTTCAGTGTGTCAAAATGAGAATATACGATGCACAATGTCCCATATTTTGTAGGACGCCAAGCACGCTGCATTGTTAGATTTAGCATACTACATAAGCTTAGTATACTATAGAATGTCAAAATATGAATATACTATAATGCTATGCACTCAACAAACTAATTCTGTCAGAATGTGCAGAATACAACCAGAACACATTGCATAGGATGTCCCAGAAAGCTATGACCTAGGCTGTCAAATTCTAATGTAATTAACTTATGATACATTTTAACCACGATTAACAACATCTTGATTTAATTTGATCATAATGCCTGCAATTTAATCATTGATTGCATTCGAGTAAAAATCCTGGTCTAAAATGATGCCTCACATAGCATGAATACTATACAGTGTAGGGTTCAATAAAGGTACAATACACTGCAATATTTTGATCAATTACAGTACTTACAGAAAAATACACTAGTATGCATGTTCTTAATTCCAAACATGGCTTAAAAATATACACTACATATAAATATTAGCATTTGCCGGTCCAGAAACACACAGCCTCCGTCTCCTCCAAACATGCATTCCACAATGAGATTATTACAAACGTTTTCCTTTTTTCCTCTTCACAGAGGAGCCTTTTTTGGCTCGGGCTTGTTGTGGTGACCCAGAAATCCATTTTAAACGTCTCGCGAGACGGCAACTTCTTTAGCGCCGTCGCTGAGCTGACAAACATTGCTCTGGCTCAGATTGAATATCATTGTGCACATGCACAGGTTTGTCCAAGTGTACAGGTATGCAAGTGCATCAATTATCACCACATGGACCATTGTAGCTGCAGTGCAAATATAAATTCAACAGTACAGTTAGCAGCAAGGCTCATTAACCATAAAAGTAGTTTAAATTGCACATAATGATTAAAGAAAGCAGCTCACAAAGTGGCAAAATTAGAGTGGAAATCTGTGGACGGTTACGAGTAACGTGTTCAAAGGCCTCTCGTCTAAGCCATGGAAATATTGAGAACAAGTGGATAACCTTTAAAAGGTTTTTATCTTGGACAGACTTCAATGAAAAGCAAGTTTGTTTCCAGATGGGTGGTGTTTGACGCAGGCCAGCGCTCTTCAATCCGTTCAATCTGACATTAATGTGGACATTTACCACATAGACCTGGGAATTGATCTGAATCTGAATGCTCAGGTGAGGGGGGAAAAAAGTACTTAGGACAACATAAGAGAAAGAAAAAATGGGTTTAGCGAGACAGCAAGAAGAGAAGCGTGATTGAGAGAAAAAAAGTGTGTGAAATTGGGGAGAAATGGCCTGTTGGCACATTAGCTGCCATTATCTAAAACAAGAAAGTTTCTGTAAGCATGAAATCCCCCAAGTGACCAACACTTGGCTAGCCAAAATCTCATGTTTACAGAGCACACTGGGTCCGATACAGTATCCCACGATGCAATGTGTTAAAATGTAACTTTTAATTCAAGTGTGATGAATGAAACCCTAGAAATAGGGATGCACGATAATATGGGCACAACATCGGTATCGGCCGATAAAAGCTTAAAATGACCATCATCGGTATCGGCCGATATGAATATTTCTGCCGATGAGCCAAACCGATATTCTCCAAGTGAAATAATTGACCTGTTTTTCAGATGTGAATGTCTGTCTACATTTGTAAAATAATACATTTATGGTAGAATCAGTACAGAAGAGATACATGGATTTCTCTTCAGTAAAATTAAAGTTTAAATATATCAGGCAAAAAAATTTGTATATATATCGGTATCGGCCAAAATTATTTTGAAAATATCGGCATATCGAATATCGGCCAAAATCCATTATCGTGCATCCCTACCTAGAAACGCATCAACTACAGTGTCTTTTGTCCCTCATTATTTGATCAGAATGGCGATGTTTTTATACAAAACGACTGTTAATAATGGGATGAGAACTGAGTAGCAATTTAATACAGGTCATCTGATAAATGTAGTATAATATTGTCCAAATATGCATACCTCCTTAATATATAGTAGGCGAAAAATGTGTGAAATATAGTGGTATAGTATTCATAAAACAGTAGGCAAAAAAAGTTACATTTCGGCAAAATTCAGAAACGTGCATATGATGGGCATTTTACCTATGAGAGAATGCATTAAGCTAACTGAGACTTGTAAAAACACTTGCATATCATTGCTCTTTTGTTGATTTTGATTGCTTCCATTGTCCATATTTTGTTAGTTGCTTCGGATGAAAGCGTCCACTAAATTTCATATATATATTTTCTATTCTGCATAGTACAGAATATACAAGCCCTACTTTCTGCACAGTGCTCACATGCATCTCTCTGCACAGCAGGACACAGACACGCTTGAGGGAAAAACTTCTCCTTTGGGATTAATAAGATCTCCACAGTCAGCTATAGATCAGTCTGCATGTGTTTTTGAGGCAGTTAATGTGACTTAAGGAGCCTCAGAACCATCAGCCTGTCTCATATATGAAGTCATGTATGTGTGTTTGAAACATCAGTGTGTAAGGCCGCCCTCGAGTGGCCCGTGACTCACATGAACGGCTGACATTTAGTGCAGGGCACTGAGGTGAGCAGTACACCTTCATATACTCACATGTCCTCTGGCATCCAATGAAGCAGGACCTTCACTTTCCCAGAATCCTCCTTCCGCCTGGCGATCACCTGCTCAATTACACACGGTGAGAAGGAATGCGTGAGATCTCGTTTTAGGTTAAATGCATGCTGTATACTGGCTGTGTGCTTGTGGTTCAATGAAGTCTGACTTCAGTAGATTAAGTGTTGTACCCACCGTACTGTGAAACACAACGCTGTGGCCTTTGCCTTGGCTCTCAATATGAGTCGCTAGATTGAGGCAGATGGCGCGATGACGGATTGCATCCATGGTCTGAGCATCAAAGAAGTCGTGAGGTCGTGCTGGTGGGAGGAAATGGATTGGAATTAAAGAGCAAGAGTTTTGAACCCAGAATTAAACATGGATCGAAATTCCACTAACACTCACGCAATGACCTCCGCCGTTTGTGCTTAAGTTTCTTCCGTTTGTTGATGCCTGCTTTGGAAGGCGAATCTTCCTTCACCTTGCTCTGGCTTGAGAGTTTGGAGGAATTCTGGGAACTGAAGTGGGTCGGCACGTGGCGCGCTAGCCCCCCCTGGGAGGCAAAGGTGGCATTGCAACCACCCACCACACACTTCAAAGAGACAGACATCAGTCAGAGTAATAACAGAGAAAAAATAAATAAATAAACCTCACTTGAACTCTTGGCAACGCTGGGTTCTAATTTCTGAATGAGTCCTGGGGACAGTGTTTTAATTGTCTAGCCGTGATGACAAAGTTCCCACATAAACACAAAAATGCAGCCAAGGTTACACTTGTTTAACAGTATGAACTCATACTTACTAAAAATGTAAATCTAAATGGATAAAAGACAGGATTCATTTATTGAATGCAATTTTATTCCTAATTGAGATATTTTGCTGAAATGTGACCTGAAGTGTGAGACAGACCCTGTAAGACCATTTGTTGTGCTCTAAAACTGCATTAAAGAAAGCATTTCTGTATTTAAAGAATAAAAAAAAGATAATAACAACACTAATAAAATCTTTACTACAATACAACAAAAAATAGAGACTTAATATAACAAATAAAACAATGAAACATTGAAACAAATAATAAAGTATTGTAGTCTGAATATTTAAAATGGTGTTAACAAGCTGTAAGTTTGAAGACTTTAAGACTTACTTTAAGAAAAAGTAGTAGTAGTTTAGAATGCTTGGATAATAAACGGCATTTAAAATACAATTTAATAAAACAGAAGCTAAAATAAACAACTAAAAAACTATTGTAATTAAATCAATTATAACTAACCAATACAAACTAAAACCAAAAACTAGATCGATTTTTTGCAAGTATCTGTGCATGTGTGCAAAGAGGCTGACCTTGAATGGTTTGTCTCCGCTGTGAGAGAGCATGTGTCTCTGGAGCCAGCTCTGACTGGTGGACGGTGTGTTATACACCTTACAGCCTTTCCAAAGACACACGAAAACCTGCGCGCAAACAGTGAGCAATGTAAGAATTTCACTTAACACACGTCTCAAAAATCATTTCAAACATGCCAACTATTTTTGGTAAAATGCTTTGCTTTA
Source organism: Carassius auratus (assembly GCF_003368295.1). Classification (NCBI taxonomy): domain Eukaryota; kingdom Metazoa; phylum Chordata; class Actinopteri; order Cypriniformes; family Cyprinidae; genus Carassius; species Carassius auratus. Next base: position 7,909,520 of record NC_039271.1, on the reverse strand, counting down.
AAAATATTTGTTTCCTTCTGCCGCAATGCCACATTTAACATGTTTTTGGGGTATAAAACAAGCATTTACACACACTGACCCCGCCGCGCTGTCCGTCCACGTGCACTCCGCGGATGTGTTCGGCCAGGTCCGGGCTGCTGTTGAACAGCATGTGGCACTGATCCCAGCAGCAGGGGTAAGATGAGCCCTTAGCGGAGGAGGAAGACGCCCCGCCGTGACCGTTCATCATAGCTGGGGTAGAGCGACCGCTGGAATCAATGCTCTCCATGTCCATGAGAGTGCTGCTGATACTGAAACACACAAACAATGATTTAGTACAAAGAAAACCAAATGTCATTCAGAACTCTATTAAGTTTAGAGGAGCACCAATGTGTGTTTGTGGATGTGTTGATATTTGGATGTCGAAAGTACTAGGAGTAATTTCTTTAAGTGGAAACATTGCCCGTTTAACAATGTTTTCTGGATTAAATCTCACTGTAGTAGTGGTTATCCACTTAAAATATCATCTATGTGCACAAAACTGAAACTAGAAAGAATGACGGACATAATGAGATTAGAAATGACAGGCTGTGGCGTTGATTAGCAGTACAACACACACAAAAAAAGCAAATAAGGGGCGATTGATTGAGTAGAATGACTATTAAAGAAACTTTCTTGAATCTTTTCTGTGGTAAAACCTGCAATGCAGCACCCATGTTAACACTCATAAGTCTTTGTGAATGGTAAACGAGGCCTGTGCAGTGGGACGACCACCTAACCGTGGTGCAGTAATAATGATCTTTTGAGTGTGGGAGAGAACAGCAGTAAACTACCGCAGTAAAACACCATGAACTCCAGTGAATGTGACTGCATGGCTCCTGAGGGGAGAGGAGGGGCTCGCACACGCTTCCATCTGTTGGTTCCTTTCAGACTTCACTGCCCACAACTGACGCTAAATCCCAGGATGTGCCAGAGAACAGGATGCTGGGTAATCACAAAGACAAACTCCAACTGCCAGTCTGACTACTGATGAAGTGATACAGTGTTGACAGCTGCAAAACCCACAGGTACAGCAGTGATTCGATGCTGAAAAAAAATATCTGAAGAATGCACGTAAACTAGCCTAAGATTTAGCATTAGGGACTTATTCAAATCAATAACAAGAAGTATGAGCAATAGTAATAGTGGTGATGCTAAATACCAACATTAAATGCATTAATATTTGAGACTTGTATACATTAACGGAGTTACTTAATATTTTACACATGCATTTAGAAATTCTGACACCAATTATTTTTTATTTCTTTTTTTTTTGTTTTATTTGAAAGCCGAAAGAGCCTACTAACTGGGTTTCTTGGTCCTGCAGGCTGATGCACAGGAGCCCTAAGACGTTATGAATGTGTTTGAGAGATTTCATTTCAAAACGGTCAAAACTGACTGAAGACGACAGACAATTAACACCTGCTTTGACTCAAACGTCCCATCCAGTGGAGTTCCCCTTAAAACTCATGTGCACTTTCACATATTCAAGCTGGAACACCTGCTGTTTGGCTTCAGAATCAAACCTATTAATAATTTTTATGTTAATAATAATTTTTAGATTATGACAATATAAATTTAGATCGGTTCCTCATGCGAAGCAACAAATGATGCAAGCATTTCACCCAACAACAACTTTTGTGATCCACAAAACTACTTTTACGTGAAACTATATGCTCATTGACATTTTAACTAATTATCTAATTATCAGTATTGAAAATTAATAAACATAAAATTCCCCCTCCCCAAACTGAAGATAATGAGGCACTAATGTCTGTTCAATTAAACTAAATGTATTAGGACTCTTGCGATAAAGCTGACATTGAATGAAGTGTCAATTGCATCATTAGATTTAGATCTCGTCCAATCAAATATTTCTTTGCTTTTGCAGCATTGTAACCAATTGCACACATATCTGTTGAGTGCATGAATGCAATAGCCAATCAGATGTGTTCACATTAGACACTGGTTATAAAACCACAGAAAATTCTGCCAGCGGTCAAATATTGCCATTTAAAGGGATAGTTAACCCAAAAATGGAAATTCTGTCATTTACTCACCCTCATGTCGTTTCACACCTGTGTGAGCTTCTTTCTTCTGTTGAATACAAGAGATTATATTCTGAAGAATACTGGTTACCAAAGAGTTCATGGTAGCATAGTTTACAAAGACATACTATGGAAGTCAATAGCTACCATTAACTCTTTGGTTACCTACATCTTTTGTGTTCCACAGAAGAAAGAATCTCATCTAGGTTAAGTAAACGATTTTTTGGGTGAACTATCTCTTTGGGAATATATAACATCTGCGCCTGCTTCTGCTGAATAACCTACTTGTGGATCTGAACATTTCTAAATGAGACCTGAGCTGTGCTATAAAGGCACGTCTTGTCTCATCCACCAGTTGTCGTGTGGTCTGGGTCATACAACAGTTAGATTGAATCCCTCCAGCTGCCCGAACAGCAGGGCTCAGGGCCTCCACTCAGATTTTAAGAGCTTTATTCCCAGTGAAAGCTCCTCAAAGCTGCAAGGGATCCCCATCCGAGCAGAGCTGACCTATATAATGTGTTCACCGTGAATCCGTTCCATTGTGCCTGCGGATAATCTATGGAGATTTCCCATGTGCTGCGAGCCAGGATGTCTACAGCACGACAGACGATGAGGAATCCAAGACCAATAATATTAAAAGAGGCGCCCTGGCATGATAAAGGCAGATGATGATATCAAGCACCTCGTCAGAAAGCGCCATAAAACACATGCACCGACACACCCATAAGATGAAAGGTCTCACGGGTTCGAGCGGGCCGGATGACGTAAAACCAGATCAAAGCAAAGCGCTCCATTTGATAAGGCAAAAACCGGCAGTCATCAACTTCTCAGGCCAACAACTGCTGTGCCTGCGCTTCATCCTGATAGATAAAATACTCGTATAAGCTACAACGCTCTCTTTCACTAGATCTTCCTTTCGTACAATGAAAGTTACTGTTCAAAGAGTTCTTGTTTTTCATTGGCAAACACATTTAAATGAGTTTTATGGTACAGAATTACTCTGGATTGAATAGTTATTGAAGGGACAACAGTTCAAATTAGACTTGAAGTTAAAATACACCTGGGATTGTTGTGCTATAAACACTAAAAACAGATCGATGTTATTTCATCAAACAATACAAATGTAGACTGATGTTCAAGTGTTTGATGTGCAAAACCAATCGTAATGGTTTTATGTCTGCTTTTGACACAATTGATGGGTTTCTAAAGAAAAGGACTTGTGAACGTTATTTACATGTGAAGTAAATTATCTCATGGGTCAGAAATATAGCTTATATTTTTTTAAACATTGCATTATGACAAACGCAAGTGCCCAACAACAAAGCAGAACAGATCTTAAGTTCTGCTTTTTGACAAGTGAACAGTAAATAAATGACCACAAGAATATGCTTTATGAATATTATGATTTTTTTGTACATGTACCATTTACTTTCATTACAGATATCCATTTCTTCTTTTTGACAAAATAATCAACAGTACATGAATGACCATAAGACTTACGTCTTATGAATATTATGTATAGATATATATATATTTTTTACTTTGTGGTTAGACCACATGTGTGCAGAACTGATCTCATATGACTGATGTATGCTTTTGACAACATTACTTATAGTAAATAAGTTACATTAACACTAAACAATATACGCCTTATGAATATATATATTTTATAATGGTTAAACCATGCATTCACAAAACAGATATTAATTTAATTTGTGCTTTTTGACTAAACTAATTATTAATATTAATAATATAATAATATTAATTAATAATAATAGCATTATTAATATTATTATTACCAGGTAGTGGCAGAATATATTATTTTGTTTCACTTATTTTTGCCAAAAATAACTAAGTCAACAGTAAACAAATGACCATAAAACTATACAACTTGCCTCATGAATAATACAGGAATTATTGCTGGTAATATTGTTGTTATTTCTGCCATTTATATTGTATTTTCTGATCTGAATGATCTTTGTTGTGGGCTTAGTCTGCACATTTGTCGCGCGCGAGAGTTGTGTGTTCATAAAAACAGCACATAAACGCGTCATTAATCAACAGAGCTGATATTAAACGTCGGATTATATCGGTGAAGTATCGGAGGCAGCACACGCACCTGTCCTCGGAGTCCATGCGGCTAAGCGGCTCTCCGTCCGACGATAAGCTCATCATCTCCAGACTCGCACGCCTCTTCATTCCGCCGCCGCTGCTGTTTTTCTCCGCCGGTGAGGGCGCGCTCTCCTCCTCTCTTTGTTCTCTCTTCATCCGCTCCGTCGTCCCGTCCGCGCTGCCGGGGCTCTTCTGCGGCTCTTTCTCCGGCTCCACCTCGGTCTCGTCGTTGCCGCCGTCTCCCCGCGTGGCTTCCTCCAGGCTTTGTTCTGTAGACTCGTGTCCGTTGGGCTTCTCGTCCGTCTCCGCTCCGTCCATCTTAACGGCCGGTTCCGGATCGGCGGCGCGCAGGCCTGACTCGCTCCCGTCGCCGCTTTGTTCGCTCGGGTTCGGCGACTCTTGCTCGGAACCGTCAGAAGTCGTCGAAGCCATCGGGTTCCGCTCGTGTGCGCGCGGTCTGGTCGGGTTTAAGCGACGGTGAAACGGGTGAAACGCGGAGACTTTCAGCGAGCGGACGGATCGTGAAACGGCTGATCGGGGGCGCGCGGGGAGGAGCGAGCGTGACGTCAGCGCTTATTATGAATGCCTCCACGTGCTCGCAACCCTAAATATACATGATAAAGCCGAAAAGTTTCCATTACAAATGCGAAATATCAAAATGACACCGTAATCTCACCTGTGTTCATTCATAAGGAGGCCTTAATTTCAAACTAATTTAATATTAATTTATTTACACCTCTTTAAGAAGTAAAATACAGGAATTATATCGTTATACAACACAATAAAGATATATTGAGCTGCAAATACGAAATTCCTTAGTTATTTGGGAAAGTTTCTGGCTGGATTAAAAGACTAAAAATTTACTAATTCATACTCGAAAACAGGTGTTGATATAATTACATCAAAAAGTGTAAAAACGTTTATTAAAAGACTCGAAATCGTAATACAAACATGTATTATTATTATTATTCTTTCCTAAAACACCATAAATAAAGTGATTCTACTTGTCAAATACGACATATCATATTTGTAAAAAAAAAAAAATAAAAAAAAAATTGGAAATGTTATTTTGTAGTTACACACCACGTGACATTTAATTAAAATGTTTGTAGAAATATTTGGCAATGTTAATTTAAAACAAAATCGTCTTTATAGCACAGTTTTATTGATATGTATAATAAATAAAATCGGTTAATAAGCAGAAACTGCAGCGGAAGTGCATCCTACGTGTTTTTCTGTTATCAGAAAGTTTTCTCTGCAGCTTTTCTCGTGTGTCTCAGGTGGGGGGTTTCCAGACTCATTATTTACCCCGATATCACACGAATCTAGTTCAAAACTGAAAATATAAATGAGTCAGATGAGCCTTTCTGGCCTTTAAATCGTCTCTTCCTGGAAAACAGCACTAGATGGCGTCAGTTTCCGGTCTCTATGATCTTCACTGTGTTCATCAAACCAGCAGATGGTGACAAAATGTAAGAATGTAAAGACTGCTCACATTTGAATACTTGACAGTATCTATCTTGTTGTCAAATTTAGGGACCGTCACTAAAGTTACACTGCATACATTGGTACACGTTTCTAACTTCAACAGCATTTGAAGAGAATGACTCAAATGGGTCATAAATCCAGGTGTCATCTATAATGCACACCTTTTAGATTTTTGATGTTTATTAAAACAAATATGAACACTGATCTATACATGTTCTCTTTATAGTAAATCAATGGTGTGAGCCCATTTACAGTAGTGAAAATAACAATTTTACAGATGTTTTGACAGTTTATTTGAATAAATATCAAAACCCCAAGAGGAATGCATTATAGCCAACATAGATGAAAACTTTACAATTATTAAAGTTAGAAGCGTGTTTATATACATACACACACACACACACACACATATATATATAATGTTCTTGTCCTAAACATGTTGTATTAATAACAAAATGATACCTAAAGTAAATTGTACAATTGTTTTTCTTTTATTATAAAATAATTTCTATTTTTAAAAATAATTTTAAGTTAATCAAAATGCATATAGAAAATATATAGTTTATATATAATTTTATACATTTTAACATATGTTCTTTACAATATTAATACAATTATTTTTAAATGAATTAAAATGCTAACACTCGCACACTGTATACACTTAAAGTACTTTATAACAGTATAATATTTTTTTTTTTACTTAAAAGTAAAAATTACTTAGAATTTTTGGTTTCTAATTTTGTTATATAAAATTATATATTTTTTAATAAAAATTTTAAGTTAACAAAAATGCATTTTCTATATAAATGTAATAAAAACAAATTATATGTATATGTTGGTGTACATTATATTTGTATAAAATAAAAATAAAAACTTGCTTATCAAACTTATCGTATGTGTGTGTGTGTGTGTATATATATATATATATATATATATATATATATATATACACACATCCTCATTTTGATTGACTACACACACACGCCCACACACACACACTCTCCAGTAATCAGATGGAAAAAAAGGAATCAAAAGCTTTTTGAATATACTGTATAAGAACATCAACATTTATTTCACATGATATAAAACAGATGAAATATGAACATTTGCATATTGACTCTGATACATAACCTCTTCTGTGTGTCTGCTCTGCTCATAGAATGGTGTACAGTATATACATCATGAACTTTACAGTTTATACATCAAAGTTGAACACCAAACCCTGCTTATTGCTTTATCAACCGTTATAAACGCTTGCTCCTCAAACCTCTGAAATACTCTTCTTAAAATGGTAATACGCTGTACTCGTCTCTCTACTTAAATATCTCTCAGCCATAGAAAAATAAAACATAAGCTGGAACATTCATGAGTGTGTCGGGAAACAGTGTGGTGGCTATTGCGGACTATCCAACATACAGATCATTTACAAATCCTGTCCTTCGGCAGCAGTACGGTGGCACCTTATTGAAAGTTTATAGTTGTACATCGTTTATACATAAATCCTCTGATATCAAAAAAGCAACGATGGGTGTCGTACAGTGCAAAAGATATGAGTACTAAAAATCGCGTCGACCAACAATAGATAAAACCGGGAGCGACTGATTAAAATCCATATAAAAACAAGCGAACGATGAACACAACCCTCGGCAGTCCGAATTAAATAAGTGGGCTTTACGCTCCACTTCCTGTTGAGAGAGAGAGTCTGGGTGCTGTAATGTACATCAGAGAGAGTTTAATAGCACCTCCAATCAAACACAACTCAACTCTGGGGTCTACAGAAAACAAAAGGGAACAATAGGAATATAAATAAGCACTATAAATGAATCGTGTGAACTAAGGCCTGGACGTCGCTGTGTGTCGGTCAGCTGATGATGTCCTGTCTGTCTCATGATGATGATGATGATGTGTGTGGCTCACGGTGGGACGTCCTCTCACATGCTTCACTGATGTGGGTGGAGGGGCTGCTGGACACACAGAACAACAACATTTCACACACTTATATTTAAGATACATTTACATGTTAATATCTAAATACAACTCAAAGAAAAAAAAAAAAAAAAAAAAAAAAAAAAAAAATATATATATATATATATATATATATATATGCACATTAATTTCTAGGAAATTTAGCACATTTCCTACACAATTTTGTTACTGAAATGCAAAAAACATAAAATAAAAAATCTGATGACTATAATTAAAAGATGCATTATTTTAATTTAAATGAAAGTACATTAAAATATAAAAATAAATTATGCTAGCATTTGTTGAATACTGAATTTAATTATACTGTTATTCATGCTAATTTTAATTTTAAAAATGGCATCCGAATGGGGTGATTTTCATGACTTAGTTTAGAGGAAACTATAATTTCATAATGCAAAAAGGGTAATACATTGTTCTAAATTGTAATAATAAAAAAAAAAAATTATAATAATTGCACCCAAAATCATTTTTATGAAGCAACATATACATTTCATTATGCAAAAAAATAAATAAAATGTAATTTTATGTAAAAATATGTAATAAAAAAAAAAAAAAAAATGTAATTGCTCCCAAAAGCATTTTCATGTTGCAACAATATAACTCATGTTTTTCTTTTGATTTTGGAGACAAACATGACTCGGGCATTTCTCTGTGATCTCGATGCATTAAAGAAGACATTCTGGAAGTGAAATAATGCATGAATTGTTGCATCTACATCACAGCACCCGAGCTGTTTTCATCAAGTAACACAAATAGCATTTTTATTTAATTGGCTTCACTTGCTGACAAAAAATAAATCAATAAAAATGCAAAACGCTCCGTTCCACAGAACATCAATTTAAAGGCATGTGTTCATGCAAGTAATACAAATCATAACTCTTTATATTGTCGATAGAAATATCAGCATATGTATATACTGTATCTGTGTGTGTGAGCGTGTTGTCATGTGCAGTGATGTCTGAATAACTCTTAATTGCACTGTTAATTAGAGAAGCTTTATGCTCACTGAGACTCTATGAAGCTAATGAACTCTAGTTGGAAGGCTAATTACTGCTTCATTTGAGACGATCCTTCATTTTCCTCTGAGAACAGACAGATCACACACACACACACACACACACACACACTTGTATTTATGATGCAGTTAAACCCTTCAGAAAACGCCTCCTGTAAGCTGGCATGAAACGCTGGAGAGTCATTACAAACACAACGCAGTGACGTCTGATGTGTGTGTCTTACTCGTCCGTCTCTCCTCTCACACACACATGAAGTGCGATCCGTCCGTCAGCTGTGGGGGGGAGGGCGGAGGCGGGGGAGAGGAGGAGGAGCTTGGAGATTGGGGCGGAGTCGACAGACTGTTCACTGCAAACCCCACAGCGCATGCAGACAGACAGACATGGTTAATCACACACACATGTTCAAGCAGGACACTGAATCAAGACTTCTTATCCAGAAACGCCTCTGTTTTTAAAAGAACTGAAAGAGTCTAATGACATTCAAAAGACTCCTTTGAACCGATTCTTTTTAGTGAATCATAATTTAATATGCAAGTTATAATCATATGTGACCCTGGAGCACAAAAGCAGTCTTAAGTCAAAATTATAGATGTTTCTTTTATGCCAAAAATCATTAGGATATGAAGATCATGTTCCATGAAGATATTATGGACATTTTCAACCCGAAAATATATATATATAAAAAAATAAGTTTTGATTAGTAATTTGCATTGCTAAGAATTCATTTGGATAATGATTTTATCAATATTTTGATTTTTTTTTGCATCCTCAGATTCTAGATTTTCAAATAGTTGTCTCTCGGCCAAATATTGTCTGATCCTAATAAACCATACATCAATGGAAATCTTATATAAAATTGACGCTAAGTTTTTATTAAATTTTATGGTCCAAGGTCACATATAGCTATTTAAATGAATACGTATATAAATTAATATATAGGTAATTTATAAATACTTTATTTTATAAATTAACATTTCAATTAGGGATGCACCCATTCCACTTTTTTCAGAACGAGGTCGATACGGATACTTATTTCATTTGTAATAAAAATACCAGGTTCAGAAACAAAAGAATATGTATGTTAGTTGTCTTAGTTTATTAAACAAATGGATATTTCCTTCAGTTATTTTCACACTTATGTCAATTAAAATGTATTCTCCAAGCTTGAGTTACTCATGTTTTTGCTCTATGGTGCTTCATCTTTAAGTTAACAGCATTAGAGGCTCTGTACTTGTAATCACAAGCCGTTTTCCTGCAATAATGAAAGGAATCACCGGTTAGCCTCTACACAAATCTACTAACAGTGATGAACATATTTTCTGAAACATAAGTCGTGTTTTTTTATCATCTGAAATGTGCTATGACTTATATTCCAAAGTGACTCATATAATGCAATTAACGTCAACAAGCCAAAACATGCCCAGCACGTGCACACATTTGCATTGTACTCGTACAGTATGGCCAATACT
>NC_039271.1:7884383-7894383 GCF_003368295.1 Carassius auratus | reverse complement strand
ATTTGTTTTGGGTAAATCTAACAATTTGCGTCATTCTCGTGAATCGCGTCTTTCGCGCCGCTTCATTCGCGTCTTTATATTCGCACGTTTCTATTCGCGCCTTTCTATTCGCGACTTAACATGTAAATCACTCATGTTCAATCCCTCATTCACATCTGGTGTGAGCGCACCATAAGAAATAAAAAAAATATATATATATAAATACAAAAATTTCAGTAAAAATTAATTTGAATCCGTCAGAAATCGTTTTTTATGTTAAAGGGGTCATATAATGCCCATTTTCCACAAGTTGATATGATACATTAGGGTCTTAATGAAAAGTTTGTAACATAGTTTGTTTAAAATTTCTCAATGGTAGTGTAAAATATGAATTTTACCCTGTCAAAAACAGTTCTTTTCAAAACATGCTGGTTTTGTGAGATTCTCCTTTAATGCTAATGAGCTCTGCTGACTCCGCCCCTTTCTTCTGATCTGCTCTCTGAGAGACTGTTTACTTTGGCCACATTCATAGTGAAACTTGCTAATTAGCACATTATTAGGAAAGGCGATTTTCAATGATTCATTTAAATACATTATACTCACTGCTGGAGGCTGGATCATGAAGGATTAGCGCGAACATAAACGCATTTAAGTAGATCAAGGGCACATTTCTTTCAATTCTCCAAACGTAAGTTAATCCTCTGCGATTTCAGTCGCTCGGATTTCGGGAGTAAATGACTACTGCTGTGTTCATTATTACATCCAACAACAAAACTCTGAGGTAAGACAAGTCAAGTCTGTGCTGAAATGCTCCTGTCAATCAAACAATAGTGGGCGGGGCCTCCGGCCGTGTGACGTCACACGGTCAGACGGCTCGATTTGAGAAAAGGGAAAACATTTAAAGAGATTACAGATAAAACACTTGGTGGATTTTTATCATTAAAGGGTGGTTGTGCACACACACTGCCAACACAAATTTCAGTTCAAACGACTTGTAAGAGTGCATGTAGCATTATATGACCCCTTTAAATGATTTATGGGTAGTCAGTAAAAATGCTATAAAAATTTCAGACAGAAATCAGACAGAAATGGTTGATTATCTCCTGATGAGGCAGAGATAATGGGGAATCAACACAAAGCAGATGTGTTTTCAGCTAATGCATGTCATCGCAGAATGGCAGAAATATGCATCTAAATCTAAAAGCAAAACTAATGTTGGGCTTCTGAAGTGATGGCGATGGGTTAAATGGGATGGGGTTCACAGCTGCGTCTTACGCTGTGGGCACCGTTGCGCTGGGCGGCCTTGCGGTCCTCGGGCCGGTGAGGGGTTGTGCGGGGGGCGTGAGGCGGCCGGTCTCCCCCCTCATACGAGTACGGGAGAGGAGGACGAGGAGGCACTGAGTCTGACTCCTACACAGCGCACACAACGGCACACGGGCAACAACCAACCAACCAAAGCAGCACAGTACAGGTGTCCTGAGGATCGTTAGTGTGTGTGTGTGTGTGTGTGTGACAATTAGACAATGATTATCCTCATGATGTGTGGAATAATCACTTACTTCACTTTTATGCAGGTTTGACAGGGGGTTTGCACCAGGAAAACCTAAAAATACAGAAGAAGAAGAGTGAAACACTTCATGCAACTAGTGTTTACTAAAATTAAAACGATGGTTCATTGATATAAAGCAGAAATAATATATAAATAACAACCTAAATGAAAATTAGAAATGTTGTCTTGGCAACTAATTGAAGTAAAACAAATTTAAGCTGAATAATTAAAATTACTAAAACTAAAGCTGAACTGAAATAGAAAAAAATACTAATAAAATTACAAAAGATAAATTAAATTTAACTTTCAAAATTTAAAGGAAAAGGCTAATTCAAAACACTATTAGATACTATAAAATATACTGAATAATAGCATAATTAATACTAAAATAATACTGATAAAAATGGTTGTTACTGTAAATTACTGTAAAAAAAAAGTATCATAAAAATGTAATAATTTTAAACTAAATCTTGCATAATATATGAACATTTATTTTAACTGGATAAATGTTTTAAAATGTATAGTTTTGTTTTATTACTGCAAATTACAGTAGTTTTCATAAAGAAAAGTATATTTTAAAATAAATCTTAATATATGTAAATGTACAGATTTTAAAGTATTAATATAAAAACAGAATTATACAATTTAAATTTAAAAATATATAATTTATGCTTTGTGGTATAATTAATATAAAGAACAATATATGAAAAAGAGTACAATAATTAAAAAATAAAACTATATGAAAATTTATTGATTTAAAATCTGACAAAAAAGTAAAAATCTAAATATAGAATTATTTATCAGAAAATGGAAATGTATTATTGCAAATTACTGCAAAGAAAGAAAAAGACATGTAAAAAATACATGTACAAATATAATAATTCAAAGATAAATATTAAGTAATTCATGTTAATGTACAGATTTTAAAATACACATGGAAATTAAAAAAAACTAATATTTCTGTCTTGCGTTATTGCAAGTTACTATAAAGAAATATGTCCATGTTTAAAAATGTATAATTCTGTATAAACAAGCGCAAAGCTCATTCCAGTTGCTCGTATCAGTTACTGTGGTGTGTGTTGAGTTGTTCTGGTTCTCTCACTGGGTTCTGCGTTTCTCTTAGGTTTGTTCTTGTTCAGCACCTCCATCACATCCTGAATCCGCCACAACTCCTTCTGGATCTGAACGTGTTTTTGGCTGGGCGGCTCCGTCTGCGCGCACACACACACACACACACACACCTCAGCTCAACATCAATGGACCTATCTTCAATATACATTAATGTTTAGCTAGTATTCAACCTAATGTGTCACCTGTGGGCTCCCGAGGGCTTCGAGCTGCTCCAGCAGGTTTGTTTTGGCCATGGTGACGTCCGCCTCCAGTCGATCGTACTCTCTCAAGCTCCGCTCCAGCTCCTGTCAGCAGCACAGCATTATGGGTGAGTGTGCATCATTGCATCTATCAAAGCAAGCGATGTGTATTGGAGGGACGTACAGTGTTGACACGTGACAGCTCTCTGCAGGTGCTGAGCAGACCGCTCTGTAGGACGTCCCGCTGCTGGATGACGCTCTGCACGGCCGTGGGGTTTTCAGAGCTCATCTCGATCTCCTGACTGGCCGACAGTAAGGCCGTCTCCAGCGTGTGCTGCAAACACACACACACACACACATGCGTGAACGAGACGGGCTTCACAATGCACTGCGACACGCTCAGGATGAAGATGTGCGTTACCTTTTCTCTGTGGAGCTGCTGCAGTTTTTCTTCTTGAGTTCTCACTACTTTATCCTGCTCACACAGTCGACTTAACTTCGCCTGCAACGGTAAAGTCAAGCTCACATCTATTCAAGTGAATTCTTTTTAAGCCAATGCATATCAATATGTTTTATCATGTACAGATATTCAGTGCAGTAGTTATGAAAACGGCATGTATAATAAGTATACAACAATCTGTAAAATAAAATACTAGTCCTTCCTTCCTCGTGTCATATGAAACATCAAAATGTAAAGATAATTATTAAAATGTAAAAACAATAAATATTTTAGAATAATGTGTACGTTACAGAGCAGTATTCATTTTTTATTCTTCTGGTAAATATATATAAAGAAATTGAAAAATGGGTCAAGAAAAGCAAACAAATGCTTTTTAAATTGATAATTATATAAAATAAATTATAAAAAATATTTTTTTCTGTGAAAATAACTGCATTTTTAAATATGAACTACAGAATTACTAAATTATAATTTTTAAACATTTTATATTTGACTGAAAAGTGGTTTAATCATTTGCATTGCAAATTTTTTTAAATCATCTGTTTGATAATTCATGCCTCCATAAAGTGTATAAATTGCTCTATATAACTGGTTTTTGTATACTATATTGCTCTGAATGTTTAACAGAAGCACAAGTTCAAATATTAATTGTCACAATGTGATCATACACTAATAGCAACGATCAGTTTACAGGAAGAGAGTCGGCTTAAGCTTACATCAATGTCCAGCTCCTCGGGTCGGAATAAGTAGGTGTTTTCTCTGTACTCTTCAGGGCTCATCTGCTGAAATCAAAGGAAATAATGTCAGATATGATGTGCATTATATAATTCATCGCTCTAGACTGCTTTGAGACTCTGTGCATGAAGCAATGGAGCAAGCGACGTGAGCCTGTGTGCAGTTGAGTTTCTACTGCAGTACATGCAACGTACTCATCAATATACCGTCAGAGACTTTAAATAAGGAACTTTTTACTACAGTAACTTCAGTAAATCCTCTAACATTTGAAGCCGGTGCAATATTATAAATGCTGTGCAACAGGGATCTTTATATACAGTCACACTGCATACAGAAGCACTGGGACTGACACGAACCAAACAATTCACATGAAACATGCAAACCCCGTCCAAACAGCTCCGAGGAAGCAAATGGGAAAGTTTGAAACACATTTTACACATGTACAGGTCCACACTGCAGAAAATGACTTTCTTGCTTAGTGTCTTTGTACAATTTTCTAGTACAAACATCTAAACACACTTGAATCAAAATACATTTACCTGAGAAGCAAAATTACGCTTATTTGTTTTTCCCCCCTTTTATGATATTTTGGTAACTCTTTACTTGAATGAAGCTTTTATGCATAATGCATTATAAAGGTATCCACAATGCACATTATAATGTATTATATATCTTCATAAATAATTGTAAACAAAGTTAAAATGCACTATAATATTTCCAGATTCCTTGTTACACCTGAAACGGTTGTTTGCTGTGTGTTTTAATGCATTCTTTCTAAAAGTGTAACAATGAATAGAATTAAGTATTATAATGTTTTATAACTGTGGTTTAATTATTCACGAGATCATACAATGCATTTAAGGTATGTTACAAGGCATAATTAATGCATTACTTTTATAATGCATTGAGGGAAAATATTTCACATTAGGAAACTAAAATGAAAATCATGCTAAAAAGCAAAAAAAATAAAAAAATTAATTACCCATCTTTCCTTCCTGGTTTCTTACTGCATTTAAGAAATATCAAAACATAAAGACAATACCCATAATTAATAACAAAATAAAGGGTAAGTTTCCTTTTCCAATGCATCTGAGTTTGTAAAAATGGCTTGTAGATTCATTATACAAGAATTTAGGTAAAAAATAAATAATAAATAAAATAAAATAAATAATTACATCTGGTATGCACAAAATATTGTTTTAGTAAAAATAATGCAAAATAAAAAAATTATCATGGCTGGTAAAAAATATTAATTTAAATTTAACTTGGTCTTATTTATAAATTATATAGAGAGGATTCAAATAAACTTACTAGTGCTTTCTGTCTGATTGTTCTGTTTCCTTTTTTTTAGTGCATTTATGGAATATTCTTCACATTAAGATAATAAAATGAATATATATTATGCACAAAATATGAATATCTAACATTTTATATAGAAATATAGATATTTTTTGTAGGTTATATATATGATGCAGTGACTGAACGTATACAAATTAATAATCTGAACAATGCTACTGTAAAAAAAAAACTAAAAAGTATTAGTAAAAAAAAATAAATTGCTAAATTTCATGGCTGGTAAGAAAAGCAATATTAATTATATACTACATTAATTATATAGGCTTCAAGTAAAGTGTTACCGATATTTTTTTGTGTTAATTTGTTTTTAAGGTACTATTTAAGACTTAAGATATTTAAGTAAATGTATATTGAATAAAGGAGGTTTAGAAAAACACAGTAAGAATTTTTTGCAGTGCACACACTCACACACACATTCCCGGTTTTCCGCAGCCGGATGAGTTTATGTAGATATGAATCATCTCATCATAGAAATAAAGCTGCTTCAGCACCATCTGGTGCGTTAAAAACATAAAAAATAAAAAAGATCACACAACTCTTAACAGCGCTAAGGGACACAAACACAGAGTTTGGGAATCCGTCCACACTCATGTTCTGAGTAAAATGAAACCGATCTGGAGGTGAGTTTCGGAGGGTGATGCTCTCGTGAAGCAGGTTTCAGATGTTCCCCACAGACGTCCCTCTCGGTCGAGTCTGTCAGTCCTCGAGTTAGTGTGACTAATGAAAACTACAGACTGAATCCCAAAGCCAGGGAAAAACACAGGGAAAAAAACAACTTCTGTTGACTTACGAAGACCTTTCGCAAAGACCCGCCCCTCTTAGTTTCTGTTATGTCTGACAAGCCACACATCATCACGTTCTCACGCAGTGAAAAATACATCGCTGACAACACGCCGTCAGACAAGACAGAGCAGTAAATGCTTTTTTTTTTCAGTTTTGTGTCTCTTTAATGTGTGGTGACAGATCGCTCGCACGTGAAGCGAACATCTCTTCCTCTTTACGAGGTACAGCACGAAATAAACCCGCACACCAGTTGTTATTCTACTCTACTAAGGTATACTTTGAAAGATTTATACTTGAGAATAATTACACTTTAGTGCACTTATGAAATTCAACCAATTTTAGCCAATTGAGCTACTAAAATAAATACATTTAGCAAAAAATAAAATAAAACATTTATGTACAAAATCTTCTAGTTTATATCTGATGTTTGCCATTTCTTTGTAATTATTTGTCAAATTTACTAGCATTTTCTAAGTGAAAATTGGTTCGCCACCAATTTATTTTTATTTTTTCCAGACCGTTTGTGGAATATTCTTCACATTAAGCCACTAAAATGGATTTTATGTACAAAATATGAATATATCTCCAATATATTATGTATAAAATCGACTTTTTTAGTTTTTGGATCATATATGGTGCTGCCGGTGAAACTATAATAAAATAATAAGTGAAATAACCCCATTATTGTAAGCACAAAAATATAGTTTTAATAAAAACATTGCAAAAAAAAAAAAGTTTCATGGCTTGTTAAAACAATTATTTATATATATATATATATATAATATATATATATATATATATATATATATATATATATATATTTATATATTTTTTTTTTTTTTTTTTTTTTTTATGGTCAATAAAGACTTAAAGAAATCCCATTGTCACAAGCACAAAAATGTACATACAAAATACTAATATTTTTTTAATTAAGTTCAAATGAGCACTTATAAGTAATGAAAACGGCATATTGCTATAATTTTATTAAAACTACATTTTTGTGCTTACGACATTGGGATTATTTAACTCTTAATAAGCACTTTACACTTCAACTTTGACCCGTTCGCTGACTTTACAAAGCCAACAATTCACACGACGTGACTGGGTTTCTGTCTAATGAAGGCCCATTCACACCAATAACAGATAACGCTTTCGTTGTTTCAAAACTGAGTGGATTCAGATCGGCTCTCAGTGTTTATTTAGCTCGTGTGTGCTAACACATGAACGCCGGCGTGATGGATGAAGCCATTGCTAATGAACGGCACATTAGCACCTTCAAGCCATGCCAATAACACTTCCACTTTCAACAGGAAACAACAACAACAAGAAACACCAATGGGATGTGCTGGAACGATACCGACACAGGATGGGGCAGTGAGGGGGTGGAGCTTCGACAAAGAGGCGGGGCCAAATGACGGGAGGGGAGGAGCATAACAACCGTGTGTTCCAAGACCTTACTTGCTGGTACAGTTGCGGCCTTGGCCGCCGAGTTCTCAATCATAGTGTGAATCATGAAGATTACCGGCTCATTCTCCTTCATCTAGTGCATGAGGAGGAGGAGGAACAGCCGTTATCAAAGCACTGTGTGTTTTTACAGCTTCTGACCCTCTCAAACATCACATGTCTGCTACTCGTGCGTTCGCTTAGTCCAGAATAACGACTGTGTGCACTCCAGCAATGCAACGTGAAAATGAAGAACATTTCATGGATAATGGATCATTCGGAGTTGCCCTTTTCAAAAAGATAGATCAATTAAGAATTAAACCTGACAAACTAAACAATAAAGATTAATCAATATTCGTGTCATGTTGCTAAAAATGCTTTTCCGTCTGCATTCAACAGACGCAGAACTTCTCCTGAACTAAGAACCGCAGCGGATGCACCGAGGGCCGGAGAACAGAGAAAACGCTCGGGTTTGATCTGCGCTGGAGAGAAAGAAGACAATGAGAGAGAGAGAGAGACAGACAGGAAGTGAGAAACAGGAAAGGCCCTCACCTGGCTGTCCAAGTACACCAGATTCCTCTGTAGGTGATGGGAAAGGATTTCACTCTAGAGACGCCAAGAGAAAAGCAGATGAGAGGAAAAACCAGAGACGTGCATCTCCACTATCTCCTCAAGTTCATCATGCACTTTTATCAGCTCGATAAAGCAAAGCCGAAGAGCAAATCATAGATGGGACCACCACAGAAAACATCTAAAAGAGGATTGCAAACAGAAACACAACTTCTGCTGATCATGTTTCCTCAGACGCATGCAGCAGACGCACAAACATGATCCAAACCTACAGGACTGCAGGGATTTGCTCATGTTAGTGGAAAGGGAAGTCCAAAGTTTGGAAGATTTATTGAATTAAGGCTCACCAATGACGCATTTAATTGATCAACAATACAGTAAAATTATGACATATTATTATAAACTAAAATAAGTGCTTTCTATGTGAATGTGTGTTTAAATGTAATTTATTCCTGTGATTCACAGCTTGATTGCCATCAGTGTCACATGACTCTTCAGAATATACTGATTGCTGCTCAATCATTAATAATGGTTATTATTATCAATGTTGAAAACAGTTTTTGCAGCTTTTTATGTTTTGTGGAAACGGTTATAAATTATACTGACGAATAGAAGCATTAATTTGCATTCAAAATGTATTTGCTGTCACTTTTGATTAATTTAAAGCATGCTTGTTTTTTTATTTTTTTATCTTTGAATGGACGTGTATCAAGGTTTCCAATAAAATATGAAGCAGCACAACCGTTTTCAACATTGATAATAATAAGAAATGTTTTTGTGCAGCAATCAGCATAATAGAGTGATTTCCGAAGGATCATTTGACACAAAAAAAATATCATATTTGATCGCAGGAATAAATTACATTTGAATACATATCCACATGGAAAACCTGTTAAAATAATAGACTTGAAAGTACATGATCCAAACCTACATTTTATAATTCATGACATTTTGTTACACGATTTTGCAAAAAAAAAAAAAAAAAAAAAAAAAAAAAAAAGTCATCTTTGTTGCCTTTTTCTCTATCACACTTTAGTAATCATCAGAAATAATATATTTTAAAACTTAAAATCTAAAAATGCATCCTTTGAAGCCCATTTTAAAATCAAACGTTGCATTACCATGAAAATGGCACATCAAAATCATGCAACAAAATGATTTCATTCATGAATTATAAAAATGTAGGTTTGGATCGTACACTTTCAAGTCTACGTTAAAAATGAGTGAGTAACAGTAAACAGGTTAAATATTACAAACATGTCACACCATTACTGTTTTTATTGTATTTTTAAAAGACTGGTGAGCATAAATGGCGTTTTTAAAATCGTAATCATTCCAAACTTAGTGAGCACTAAAGCTGGCATTAAAATGCATTGCGTTAGACATCATCCAATCCACAACAGCATGCGGAAGCAATGGGAAAACCACCAAACTTGGAAGGAAATGAACAGGTTGGGTTGCGGGGTGGCCAGGGTTTGACGGGGGGAAACGAACAAGCGCTTCACTCTTGAGATGCACAGGCTAGCGATCCACGAGGCTGACCTTTGGCTTAGTGGCATCCAGGTTTAGCTGCATTAGCTGAGCGAGCGTGTGCTCACGAAGGCTGTTGAGCTCGGCCTGCTGCCGCCGGAGCTTGATGAGCATCAGGGTCAGTTCCTCTGGCTGCAGCGGGCGACAGGAGCAGTGTCAGTGTGGGCGTCACCAAGGGGTTAATGGGGGAAATCGGGCCATGTTTGATAAAGAGGATGTGTTGAGTTGAGTTCTGCAGACAATGCATTGCCTCGTGCACTGGAGAGGCTTTCATAAACCTCTGAT
>NC_039271.1:7566011-7576011 GCF_003368295.1 Carassius auratus | reverse complement strand
TATATATATATATATATATATATATATATATATATATATATATTATGAGAATGATCTTCACATTTGACTATATTTATATAGTATATATTAATGATATGATCTTGACATACTACTGTGATGTTTAAGAAATTGTTTAAAAAAAACAGAAATGTGTCATTTTTTTAAAATTGTGTAATGGTTGAAGATGTTTGCCTAATAGATTGGGTTTTATTGTGCAAGCTAAATAAAAACTGAAAGACTTCTCAAGTTGTCAGCCCTCATGCTGTCTACACAGTGACCTCATGTGGGAATCAGAGGACCTGCAGTTAAATCTGTAATACACTGTGTTCATCTCCGACATTAAAGTCTTAATACCTTCATCCAGCTCAGATAAATTCATAAAGGGCAGGAATCTAACATTTCGGCATTCACATTCCAGACTTGATATTACTTAATGACAGGGAGGGAGTCTGAATTGCCTTGTGGAGGAGAGGCAGTTTTGGTGCTCTTATGAGTAGTGCTATCATGACAGCGTGGTGATGAAGGAGCTCTCCACGGCCGGCGATGGCTGAAGAGCCCTCAAGAACAAGTCCACCCACCCTGAGTCCGTCTCACTACAGCGTCTCTGAGGCCCACAAAGCACCTCTCATATCACACGACTAGCGTCTGGCACGAGCGAGGGTTCAGACACAAGTGAGGCTAGGCTCACCTCGTCCAATCAGTGAAAGCGGAGGGGTTCATGGGAAGGTGAGGCGCTGCTCAACCTTGGCCAATCAGAGATGACATTGAATGTTTGCTCTCTCCGTGGCCTGTGGCTCTTGGGTTTGACCGAGACTCCATGTGTGAGATGAGACCGACTCAAGAGGAGCACTGGCTAGACAGACACAAACACAAGCGTCTACTTCCCTGTCTGGTGCTTTTGGGATAAGCTGCTAATATTGTTTCTTCTGTATCTTAACTATATGCGACAATAAGAACAATTTCCCCAAATGGGGTGCACAATAAAACATAATGCATTATAAAATTTACTTAAAGGAATATATAACTCAAAAATGTATATTTGATGAAAATGTACTCACCCCCAGGCCAGCCAAGATTTAGATGAATCTTCATCAAAACCGATTTGGAGAAATTTTCCATTCAATGGTGGGTGCAGTGAATGGGTGCCGTCAGAATGAGAGTCCGAACAGCTGATAAAAACAAAATTTTGGGGTGAACTGTTCCTTTAATGGAAAGTACTTCACTGTTTAAACATAAATCTTAGGGCCCCACCAACAAGAAGTGACATCAGATACAAAAACCGATTGCCTTTATGAGATGTCCTCACTTATGTAGTGAACCTGAGTGAGAGTAAAAAAAACGCGGGTTCATCAGGTGTGGGGAATGCAAACAGTGCCTTTACATGCCAGCTCAGTGGGTATTCCTAACAGGATTACAACAGAGATAGACGACTGAGATTTGGTCTGAACAGTCTTAACTGTCCAGACAGGCTTTATTACAGCTGCCAGATTCCACTAAATAAACTGTGATGGATGAAAATGTGTCCCATCATTTAACTGTGCTTGAGAGATCTGATGAGGAAATGTTTGAAAATGAACTTCATTGTAGCACTATAGCCTAGCTACAACAGCTTTGGTTTGAGAGAGCGTTTTAGATGCATCGCTCCATCTCTAAGCCTGTCCATTATCCAGACACAGTGTCTCGGGGCCTGAGCACAGGCAGAAGCACCACAGCCCTGCGTCTGGCATCTGAGGAGAGCCAGCGAGAGCAGAAAAAAAGAAGAATTAGCAGTGAAAAGAGCAAATAAATAGGTGCTTCTACTTGAAAAGCCTGTAACAAAGCCTTTTGAGGACCTGAGAGACATGAGAAAGAAAGAAGGAGAGAGAGGGAACGAGTGTTTTGTCACTCAGCCAGGAGCTGGTGGAGGTGCAAAGCTTTCTGAGGGAGAGCTTTTAATGAAGCCAAGGGGGAAAGTAGAGCTCATCAGACTGAGACACATCCTCTGACAGATCTCTCTTTTATCTCACACACCGATTTTATATCGCATACATTCACATATACATACTCTAAAGCTCTTCCTCTTGACTTTTAACAAAAGCAGTGCAGGATTTATGCATTTTGCACTGATATGCATTTCACCTGAGGCTACAATTCCTATAGTTCCTTGTCTCCACCTAAGCAGCAGCTAACCAATGACCCATAAGCCTGAAGGGTTTTACTATACACTGTAAATCACTAGTTAAAGCTTTCCAGTGTCTCGTTGACCTCATCTTGACCCTTGTGACATCTAAAAATGACCCCTCTTCAAATCAATAACACTAACAGGGGAAATGCCACGTTTATCATCTAAAAGTCAATATTTAGTGGTGTTAACCCATGCAAAACTTGTCATTATGTTGCTTCATTACACCCATGATATTCTGTTCCCTAGATACGACTTGGGTACTTTATTTAATGCATTTTATTTTGCTTTATTTTATCATCCAAAGGACATAAATCTTAAGTGCAAAACACCTGATCACTTGTATGATTTGTACGAGCAAAATGCATAACAATAATTGCTTTAGCAAAGCACCAGAAAACAAAAAACCTAAATCAACATGAACAATATGATAATAATACCAAATGCAGCTGGTTGCCATTTAGCACGACGATCCATTTGCCAGCATACCCCTTGCATCCCGATGAATGTCAAATATAGGGTTTTACTGTTCAGTAAATTGTAGAAAATGGCTTGGATTTCTAACCTCTGAATGTGTCAAACATTGCCTGCAGACATAGAGGACTGTGACAAAAGCCCTGGTTTAGTGTCATTACCTTCCCTCATTATAGTATTAGCTCTATAAAATGCCCCTGTTGTTTGGGAGGAATACTTACTCGGCTCATAATGGAGACGCTTACGCACAAATAGTGGACACCCAATGTGGACACCAACCCAAGTGAAGCATAGACAAGGACAATTGTCTCAAATATAGGAAGCTAAAAGCTGCTCTGTCTCTGGAATGCTGACAGATGGACAGGAACATTCTTTAGCAGCATTTCGGTCCTGAAATCAGCATCTCCGAATCCGACTGGTGTCTAGGATCGCATATTCTACTGTTCGGCAATGCTGACAGGAAGAGGGAAATAATGAGGGAATACAGAGAGAGAAGGCAATTTAACATCACTTGCACCATGCATGGAAGTAGAGAGGTGTGGGCAAAAAAAGGAGGAAGACTTTCCAATTACGTTGTGCTCAACCTCCTGCTCCTCCATTATGGAGCTCTTTCCTTTCACAGTGCTGTCTGGCTCTCAGCATGGCCTCTCTGATCGTGTGAGATCCTCAAGCCGCATAGCTACATCATACCTACGTATTGTTAAATACTGAATATTTGAAATTAAAGAATGCAGAAGAGTCCAACTGTAAGAAAGAATCATTCATTGCATAAGCACTGTGGTCAAACATGGATAGCCAACAGCTGTTAAAATATATCATTTGAAGTGTAGCTACATCAGGATGAGAGAGACAGATATAGTCAAATAAATAGACAGACACCGACAGACAGACAGATAGATGTGAGACAGACACGTCAATTTACACATAGTAAGAAGGGAAGATGCATAGACAGACTGATAAATGTTGAGTCTATTAAATGGACTGTAGTTTGGCGAACTAGTTTTCCCAGACTTCCAGCTCTCTGTAATTCTCCCTGCGGTCATCCCTGTGTCCGTCAAGTTCATTAGTCCCTCATCATGCAGGAGAAACTGCCCAAATCACACATTGTCCTGCAGACAAGACATGTTCTAATAAGCCCGTTACGTCTGAGATCTCAGAGTGGCATCTGCATCCATCAGAACAATGTCCTCTCCTCAGGACCAGTATGGGATCAGCGCTGAACAACAACAGGCTACTTGCAGCCATTTTCAAGCACTGTGCAAAGCTTCTTTACATAGTATAGTAATTAATGTTAATTATTGAGTTACATAGTATAAGAAAAAATCCTTTTAAAATTTCCTTCAATAATTTATCACAATGACTAAACATGATTCAGACATTTTCATACTGTCTGTCAATTTCAGATGAGAAACTGCTATTATAGTAGATGACACTGAAAAGGCCAATTAGCTCAAATGTTATTTTTTATACTAAAATCACTGATTGAGTGTGACAGTTGAACTGAGAGACTATATATGTAGCACGCTGTCACGCATTACTTCAGCTCTGTTTCAGTCGTCTCATGCAGAGTTGCCTTGAGTCTAAACAAAAACGAATTTGCGAAATACAATCACAGGCTGAAAGAAACACTGAAATCCCTCAAATGTGATTTCAAATGGACCCTAGTGACAGAGTCCACTGGCTTATTTCAATTGATTTTGAACGACTTCTGAAGGGATTCTGACATACAGGTCACTGATTTATTCAAGATGCAAATCTAAGCAAGAGTTTTGAAACTGGCTAAATTTGAATGGAAAGTGCATTGAATGTTACACTAAATAAACGTCAATAAACAAATGTAGATAGAGTGACATATTACATTTCACAGCTCGCTCATCTCTCGTGTTGTGTTTTCACTGTGCAGCCTTAGGAATCCGCAATGTTCCAGTCATTCTCCAGTGTTCAATCAGAACCGGCGACTAATGTAGCAAACCAGCAGAACCAATGGGTCCCGGGGCCCTCGTTCTCCTCTTGCCCTTACTTCTACAACACCAGTTTGAACCCGGGCCCTTACCACAGCAGTCAGCCCTCCACCTGGCCTTGGACTCAATGGGAGGTAAGCAAAATCTCTAACACATCATTTAGTTTTTGCTTGATGGCATTTAAAGGAATAGTTTGTTTCTACTTCAGAATAGATTTGAAGAAATGTAGCATTAAATCACTTGTTTATCAGTGGATTCTCTGCAGTGAATGGGTGCCGTCAAACTGCTGATAAAGGGTCTGTAGGAAGTGTTATTACAGAAGCAACAGTTTAAGGTTAAAACGCCTCGATGGATTTTTTGTTTCCATACAAACACGGCTTTTCACTTCACAAGACATTATCCCTCAGACCGGAGTCGTGTGGATTATTGTGATGTTTTTATCAGCTTTTTGGACTCTCATTCTGACGGCACCCATTCACCCAAGTGCACTGCTTAATGTCTCCTAATCTGTACAACTGAATTAAACTCATCTACATCTTGGATGCCCTGAGGGAGAAGACATTTTTAGTAAAATTTCTTTTTTGGGTCAAGTATACCTTTAATTAGTGAAAACGGAACATTATGTTGCTGTGTTAATCAGTTATGACATGTATGTGAATTCTATAATTTTTTTTTTTTTTCGTTATTTCATTAGATTGTGATTTTATTTTAATAAATTAAGCCCATGATTAATATTAGCTTTAAGTACACGTAATAATATATACAAGTATGTCTTTTCAATGATAGGGTGGCAACCAATGTGCCATATAAAGCGTGAAATGAACAAAAAAATTAAGTTCCAATTAAATTCA
Organism: Carassius auratus; assembly: GCF_003368295.1. Taxonomy (NCBI): domain Eukaryota; kingdom Metazoa; phylum Chordata; class Actinopteri; order Cypriniformes; family Cyprinidae; genus Carassius; species Carassius auratus. The sequence continues at coordinate 7,570,564 of NC_039271.1, read as the reverse complement.
TATAAACAATTCTTAGATACCAGGAATACATAATACAATTAGCAGCACTTGTATATGTATAATTAACGTGTGAAATGCATTGTACAAAATCAGTGTCTTTTTCTCCCCCTTTTCTGCTGCATTGATACTTAACCCTATAATGTGATTATAGACGCATGCCTACGTCTGCACATTTGAGCCAGAAACCACCCAAACAGCCCTTTGTGTCCCAGGACTCATTTGTCTGGAATTCTGATGCTGTGGATTTGCGTTTCAGAGCGTAATTCCACACTATGTGCTGACAGAACACAAGACCTCTGTTACTGTAATCACACTAGTCACATTTGACAAGTGTTTATTTTGACTAAAAAGCAAAAGGTGCTTAACTGGGGTGTGAGTTTGTTTCTATATATGATCAGTCCTTCTCTTCTCATTCTTTATTTTTTATGATTTAATTTAATTTAATTCATGCTTGCTTTTGAATAGCTTAGGAGATTAACTTAGTTTTCAGTTATGTTTTATAATCAACTAAACTATCAACTTTGTCTCAGATATAAAGACACTAAAAAGTTTCCATACTGATATACAATAAAAAAGCTATAATATAATTTAATATTTCTATTCTATTGAATGAAAAAAACTTATATATTTTATTATATATACATTTTTAACAGAAAAATAATTTGTGATTTATGATCACTTGTCAATGACTTATGATCTGCTTAAATTGATCAGTCAGAAGAAAAACACACTTCAGCTGCACTTTTAAAAACTGTCAGAAGAAAGCTAATAATCAGGTTTTAAGATGGAAAAGCAAAGCAACCGTCAGTTTTAGGGGGTGGAAAGGGAATAGAAGAGGCTGGAGCACATCAAAGCTGCCTTGTGTTTGCTCTGGTCCACAAGAGGCCTTTCATGTGTTCAAGTGTGTGTGTGTGCATCTGTGTTTTGGTGTGGGGCTGTGTATTTCAAACACTGCAGCACTACCTGTGTTTGGACGAAAGAGGCTCGTCTCTCTGAAGCGTGCTGTCCCTTGAGGTTACGGCCGACGTACACACACACTTTCACTCAAGAAGACACAGGTCTATAACTGTGTATCTACATGCCCCCCACCTATCAGGTTTATCCTGAGTGTGTCAGAGGCAGGTCGTGGAGCAGAGGGGTTATGGGAAGATGTATTTTAGGGAGATGGAGCTGTGGGGGGTGCTGTTTGGATCCTGACTGACTGACTAATAGGACCAAAGCAGATAGAGACCACCCACCCCGTATGGCTCAGATCCAAACTCCTGGACTGGAAGTGACAGATCATATCTGTGAAAGGCAACATTAAAATGCTAGAAACAGGGGATGACTGGAAACTGTGCTAAATACAACCACCAACATGTATGGCCCTGTAAATGGCTGTCAAAAACGATCACGAAATATCATAAATGGTTTAAAGTTAGCAGAAAAAAAAAATTCACATAAGCGCATGTGTCGTCTTTTAAAATTTATTTTACCCTTAATCATTTTGATCAATAAAACCCAATGGAGAGTCCCTGACAGGGTCATTACCTTTAACTAAATAATATATATATATATATATATACATATTATTTCAGTTAATGTATATTTAATGTAATGAAAAGGTGTTTTATATATATATATATATATATATATATATATATATATATATATATATATATATATATATATAAAACACCTTTTCATTACATTAAATATACATTAACTGAAATAATATGTATAAAAAAATTTAGCTAGTTGCCAGGCAAAAATGTAAAAAACAAACAAACAAACAACAACAAAAAAAAATTAGCCGTCGTGAACGCACTCACAACAGACCTGGAAGAGAAGACAATGATGAATAAAGTCGTAACTTAAGATAAATATATCTTAAACTGTGTTCTGAAGATGAACGGACGTCTTACAGGTTTGAAACGACATGAGGGTGAGTCATTAATGACATACTTTAGATTTTTGGATGAACTAACCCTTTAAGCAGGGTGGGTGAAGAGAAACATGGTGGCGTTTAATCACATCACAAAAATGACCTCTGATGAACTCAGTTGTCCAGGCTGAAAAGACAGACAGAGAGATGGAAGGAAGGAAAGATGGAAATAAAAGCAGAAAATTCGTCTCCACCCAATCATTTTGAATCAGCAGTGAGAGGAAACCGTATTAGCAGCATTGATTATGACATTATGTCTGTCATCCACTGTAACATGAGATGGGGTTTTTCCAGGACAGCCGAGTGACTCAGTCCAATATCGTGACTGTTCTCCCTTTCTAGAAATGACAGACTCTGATCACAAGTACGCTTGATCAACTACAACATTTGCAAATGGACAACAAGGACTGACTTCTGCGGTTTGGTGATGTTGCTCGTTCTCTCTGTGTCTCTTTGATCTGTCAGGGTCGATTCCTGCTAATAGGATTGAATCAGCGGTTTTTAAATTCGACATATTGTGTGTAAAAAACAGAAATCTGTTGATCTGTCTGACCTCTCTGGATTACCCTCTGTGTCCAGATGCTCCAGACATCCCTTCATCTTTTTCAAGAAAAAGGAGCAATTCAAAAGGTCAAAAGAATTTGTAGCATTTGTTATATTATATTATATAACACTATATTATTTAGGGCTGTGAAGTGAAAAATCTAATTAGTTATGAATCTAATGATGTGCCAATTACTCACAAATTAATTTTGAGAAATGACCCCCAAAATGTCATTTTAAGTTCGTGTTAGATGATAAAAGCATTGAAAAGACGATAAAAATAGCTTTAGAGAGAAATATTCTGATTAAACATTGCTTAAAGATATGTAGGAAATAACCTGATTTTTGACCTCATATCTTCAATTTTTAGGTGCATATAACTGCATCACTCAATCATCCTACATCAAATTTGTCAGGAACTGCATGTAATATAAGATGATCTACAGATGCAGGTGTGTTAAATGCACTAATAATTTAAATGTGTCATTATCCAAAATAATCCAACAAATTAATGAACAAATAATTCAACAAATGAATGGTTTATTTTGACAGCCCTAATCATATTATACATTGTATGAACATAATAAAACAATAAAATATATATAATTTAATATATAATGACTATACATTTGAATGATTATAAAGATTGTATTAATTACGTGTTACACACATGCCATGTCAGACACCCATAAAATGCCCGAATACCAGATGTTCTGGCATCAAATGAAAGAAGTGATCGGTCATTTTATCACAAGCTTCATTCTTGCCCTAACGAAGATGGCAACTGAAGTCCTGGCATGTGGAAGCCACATTAACAAGCAAGCGTACTCTCCTTTATGAGATTAATGCAGTACATGTAGCAGGTGTCTGCCAAAATTCCTGTCTTATTTAAACCGCCCGGCCCATACCAGCCCTGTAATCCTATTAGGCCTAATTGAGTGAAGTCGGGAGTCTTTTTCAGTTAAACCAAGTTCATCCACTAATAGGATTCAAAGGAAAAAGTTTCAGTGCATGGGATATATGCTAGTGTGGGCTTTTAGCCTTGAGCGGGGCAGAGTGTTGTGCCCCGGGGCACTAGTGGGGCCTGATCTGGCTAGAAGGCTAGATGTCCTGTTAAGAAGGGTGGGGGGCTCTATTTAGGTGTGCAAGGATTATTAAAAGCGGTAAATGTTTTTCTTTTTACATTTTCAATTAAAAAAAAAATCCCAGCAATAGAATAAAACTTCAAAATGTGTTTGTGCTTGAGCACAAATGTGAGCAGGAGATCATTTCTTAATGGGTGAATCTGACAAAAACATGCAGATCACATTTCAAACTCTACTGTACTGTGCTGTAAATAGAAATAAATATATATATATATATATATATATATTTTAAATCAGACAAATAGATCTGCCACCATGATGCATAAAAATATTTTTAATTTTAATATTTTAATTTTACGATTTGGTTCACTTTACAGTACTGATTTCTGGCATTATGGCAGTGTGGGAGGACATGTGAAATTTTGTTTTATTAAAAAAAATAAAAAGATAAAATCACAACCATTTTTAAAACTGGTTCTTGTAGAGCAATTTGCCCCCCCCCCCACCCCCCAATCTCACACATACAGGACTGTTCAAAACACAGCATTTTAAAACTTTAATAGAAACTTTACACTGAGTGCATGAAAAGGTCTATAATAATAATAATAAATATTATTATTGCTATAGTAATAATAGTAATAATAATAGTTATCAATATAATTGTTGTAGCAATAATAATTTAAATGATAGTTTCAATAACTAAGAATAATATGAATTAGTGATAATAATTATTAACGATCACAACATTATCATAAAAGTACAAACATTAAGCTGTTGGTTAATTTATGGAAGGTGATTATAAAACAGTGCCATGTTTGTCAGTTGTTATGAGACGGATCTTGCACGTGATTTTCCACTGCTGCTTTGATCGTATTGATTAACCGGTAATAAGCAAGACAACTAGACTCTTCAAAGATACTATCTGTCTGTCCTGCCTGACCTTTGGCTTCTGATCAGAGTGAGAGTCCATGTCTGTGTTTGATGGGGAGACATGTATCAAA
>NC_039271.1:6778688-6838411 GCF_003368295.1 Carassius auratus | reverse complement strand
ATTCTTGCAAGTAAAAGAATGCATCTCTAATAAATACAAGTTTTTATGCAAGAAAATCCACAATTGTGCACTTTAACGAGTAGAAGATTCTTGCAAGTAAATGAGAGGAAAGAAACAGAGGGTGCCATACTGAACAGGCCTCTGAACAGACAGCTCATGAGTCAGAGATGCTGACTGATACAGATACAGTGGCAGTAAGCAGAACAATGTCACTACATAGATCCACTCATTAGCGCCTTCTGAGGGCACACACACCAGCTGATGAGTCCGTGACTCGATTTGCCGCCTGCTAACAAAGATATCATAAAGGACCAAATGTGGTCTCATTAGAAGAGGTCAGATACCGTGCTGAGGAAGTGACTCCATACTGTAGCACACAGATGCTAAGAAGCGACCTTGAGTTTGTGGTTCGAAATCTGGAGCTGTAGGAAACAGGTGGCTTCTTCACAGGAAAGCAGGGGGGAGTCTTTGGATCGTATTCGTACAGGTATAGGCCAAAGCCAGAATAAATCAACGACCCCTGTCAAAAATCTCTGTGTTGCAGCACAATTTCATTTGACCTCATTTCCACCCTCTCCTGCTTCACCTCTTTAGAGTGCAAACAATGATTACTAGAAGAAAAGCATAACACTGAAGGTGTACAGTTAGCATTCTATCATTTGCGTGTTTGATGACAAGTGCTGAAAGTGTTGCATGCTGTTTTAAGTGACAAATGGTTGCAGTGATTTAAGGTGAAATTATGGTTCAGGCTACATTTGCAGTGCCATACTACTAGGGCTGCACAATTAAATTCATCACAATTTCAGTGGAGCTTTTGCAATAATTAAACTCCAAAAAGCTGGGATTTAATTAAATATGGCATGCAAATGATGCATTCTTCATATTAGGGACAGCACTCTGCTCTGTTCATAATCTTGCATGCTTTTACACAACATTGGGCTCAAATGCAAAATAACCCTATTTCTTTCTAAAATATAACAGAAACTCGACACCACTAGCTTAATTAAAGGGGTATCCCACCCAATTTACAATTATTCCATCATTTTCTAGCCTTTCCAGCTGTATGCATGTGTGTATGTATGTATGTATGTATTTGTGTGTGTGTAAATATATATATATTATATATATATATATATATATATTATATATATATATATATATATAACAAATTTTTTTCGTTAGAGAACACATTTAATAAAAATCTCTGCTTGGGTTCACTTAAAGAAAGTCATCCGGGATGGCAAGACGGTAAGAAAAAGAAAAGAAAAATAAATATATTTGCATGGAATGAACCTTTAAACATGCATAAGGTCATACAGCAGATAAGTGCAGTAAAAACACACACTAGAATCTGTTTTTAAATGCAGTGACAGCTCCTCTCTCCAAAACCAAATCATGCTGGGGTCATGAGGTCAAGGGGAGGGGCATAGGTGCTTGTTCAACCACTGTTCTTGACTTTGTATTTTCGGTGTTGCAGAAAAACAGACACTCATATGATCATGTGTTGGCTCTTCACATATACTTGCTTTTTGTAGAGGCACTAGAGGACTGTAGGCTCAGCATCAATCACAGTTATTGCCTGCATTTATCTGGAAAGGAACACAACAGCCACTCCACAGAGAGAAGAGAAGGTGCGGCGTGCAATACGGTGTAAAAACCATTCCAACTGTGAGCTTGGAAATGCAATTTTTCCCTATTACAGTTCAAAAAGAAGGGGCCAATAAGAAACATTAGCACAAATTCAATATGGGGTCTGTCTGAGGAGGTGATTCCTGCAAAGCGGGGCACTCAATTTGTCTGAGATTAAAACGAAAGTGGAAAAAGGTAATTGTTGTTGGTGTAGATAGTCATCTCTGAAATTGCAAGGATGAGCAAGAGAATGTCAAATAAAAGCGCAATACTTGGTTCAAAAGCTTTTAAATTCAAGAACTCAACACCAAGCATAGCAGCGAGTCACAAAATCAATTTGCATACCAAAACATCTGGATAATCTAACCCGAAAGAACATCTAATGTTAACTCATGGTTTCTGTTTTCGATGAAAATTATAGCTCTTAGGACCCTTCATACATATGGCATATCACACCCCAGCAGCAGTGGAGGAAACCCGTTTTCTTTCATCTGTGACCTGCACAGTATCTCATGACAGACGATGGTCATGAGAACAGCCTACAGGTATTTCTGAAATCATGCTAATATCACGAGAGAGCGCCATGGCAAGTCACTTAGCCTGAAAGCAGCCTTGGATCATTTCAGTGTCAAGTGATTTATTCTCTCACCAGACCCAATGTCTCCTTTCACCTGGATGCTTCATTGCTTCGATATGTGACGGGTGAGGGAAACACAAACAATTCATCTGGTCATCACTGAAATCACCTCCAAAACTCAGGCGTTGTTCTCGCACATCAATTCGACCAACTGTAAGAAGGGTTCTTTCATCGCTATACCTCAATAACTCTCCAAAATCACTGGTAAACCACTGCTGCTTCTGCTTCAGGAAAGTGATGGAGCTTCCTGAAGGTCACCCCTTTCATAACGGATGGCGTTTTCCCATGCCTTCCCTCCCGCCGGTACAACAAAACACATAACAACACGGCCCTCTGGACTGTGGCAGGAAGTGGATAAAACTCGGAATGCTTTGTTGGGATTGGACAAAATCCCTATGGGATGGCTGAGCAAAGCTGAAGCAACATACGCAGAAAGCAGAGGTTCACAGTCAGGGTGTCCCTGCTAATCTGCCGCCGTGAAAACACAGTGTGGGGGATCCAGACTCTAACACTAAGCTTGCGTCACAGGATGACGTGTTGGCCCGGCTGAGGCTAAGGGGACTTGACACTGTTTATACAACGAAAGTCTCTGAAATCTGCTAAATACAGGACAATCACATTTCCCACAGACTCTTCCAATGCATTTAAAGCCGTCTGTAGAACATTAATGTCTAGGCATCACTAGTATTGTTCATCATAACTATGATAATGAGCACTTAATTATTTATGTTTTAACGCCATATCACATGGCTATATTCAATAACAATATCATTTCAATGCATCATTAAATATTTACAATCATTATACAAAAACATACAAGAAACAACAATAGTACTGATAAAAATCACATGCAATCTTTCAGTTTAATTAATGATAAAAAAATCTACAATTCTTCCAGGAGAGACTTAAAAATATACATATTTTAGTATATTTCTGAAAAAATATTGCTGTCTATTATTTAAAATCATAAAAAAAAAAAAAAAATGCAACCTAAAACCTCATAAATTGAGACTGCACTTTATTTGGTATAACCATCTGGATCAGCTCTAATGGTTGTAAGAGTACTTGAAAATCTGTTAAATGCTGTAAAAGCATCCGAAAGCTCTGCTTGCATCATATTAAAGCCATTCAATGTCAAACACAAATAAGTTTTACAAGATAAACCGCTCCAAAGTCCAGTCATGTGCCCAAATGTTTTCTGTCTGAAGTCCACTTGTTGACCGTGGTGGATCAGCTGTAGGTCTTTGGGGACCGGGGACTGCCAAATGCGACTGGTCTATCCCATGTCCACATGCAAGAGAGTCCTTGGAGACACTGGGAACGTGACCACGAACAGCTCTTGAGTCTCTGAAGTAGTAGATAGCCAACAAAGTATAACACGGCCAGAGTTTCCTGTTTGGCTTTGAGTGCCCGTTTTCTTTAAGCTACTGTTTAGATGTGCTTGTTAAAGTTAGCACGTTACCAATAAAAAATGAATGGGATATAGATACTGGAGAACTGCCTTGGGATATCAAATCCCATTCAGATAAAGCTCTGCGAGTTGTCCTACCTGACACATGGCTCTAAATGAGAGTAGTGCCAGAGAGGATACAGAGGGATGGGGTTTAAAGCAGAGCTAGAAAAAGAGGTATGACCCACCACTCTCTCCAGGTCTAAAATCTGATTGGATGCCCTACATTCAAAGCTGCTGTCAGATAGCTTACATACCCATGTCCACACATCAAATGAAAATTCTCTATATATTTTTTTTTGTGAACATATAAAAAAAAAGAAAAAAAAAGAAAATAATAATAATAATAATAATAATAATAATAAATATATATATATATATATATATATATATATATATATATATATATATTTAGTGCTGGGCAACGCTAAACATTTTTTAAATCACATTGTTATGCACAAAACTAATAATGCATTCAAAAGTAGTGTATTGTGCACTTTTTTCCATTTAAAAGTAGGTTTTCTGCTATATGAACAAAGTGTAATAACATTTGGTTTGCAAACGCGTTGAAATAAGGTGCTTTTTTACAACAGTATTCCTTTTACATAGCAGCAATTCAAATATTTCTCGTAGCCTAAATCTCAACTTATAACATTAATGTAATTCAATGAAATAAACAAGCTATTTGTCACTGCCAGGACATTAATTCTTTACAGAAAATATTTTATAGTTTGTTAGAGAAAAACAAGAGTCCAGAGCCTCGATCATAACATAATAACAGGCATCTTCCTATTAGAGACCTGTATGATCGCGGGACCCATCGCAGCAGAGAGCGGCGCAGGACAACACTTGATGTGCGGGTAGAGACTCGTGTGTGCGGGATGAGGGAGAATAATTATAGTGTGCTCACACTAGGAAATCTTAACCGTGCCGGAGCACGTTTGACCCCCGAAGCCTGGTTCGTTTGACTAGTGTGATCGCTCCGTTTAGCAGTCCCTGGCTCGGTTGGAAGAGGACGGCAAGAGCACAGTTCAGTTATATATAGATCAGTTAGGGTGAGCGCTAACCGATCTTCTGATACGTGCTGCATGATTGCGTGAATATTTCTGAGCAGCAAAATCGATAGATCTGTAAAGCGATATATTGTGAAAGGGACGTGTGCTACCGCGTCCCATATGACTCAAAATAATAAACCAGGAAGTTAACAAAACGATTCACTCCACTGTAATGAGTGAGAGTACTTCTCTGCGGTCTTCACATGCTATCGGAAACTTTCCAACTTATAAAGTCATGATTACGAGCTCATTGCATTCTTTTCTGTTAAAAATAACAGTGTACAGTGGTTTGTGAATGCCGATGTTTAGCCCAAATAATTTGATCGGGAGCATCCCCTCCTGTGCACCATGAGTGTATTCAGAGCCAGTGAGCAACAGACTTTCATAATAATAAAAAACTGTGTTAACGCACGAAAAAAATTATTGTCGGTATATATATAATTTGTATCTAATTTATCTAATTTTTAAATTTTTTTTACATTTTATTTAACCCAAAATATATTTGTCTGCATTCTTAGTCACACAGGTTTGGTACAAAATGTACATTTTAAATGTCGGTCTGTCAGCGTTAACTTGTTAATGCATGTGATGAATTTTACATAAATAAATGCATTAAAATAAGAGCTTTTTCTATTGCAACCCTTTAACTCATTTAACCCGAGAAGAGCCAAACTGCAAGAGGGTTGTGCCAGAGCTTGCTTCAAGGAGGTTCATCCCTCACGCTTGTCTCAGCGAGCTGGCACCTGGCGTCTTACCTTCCGCTTCCTGAACCTACGGTTGCTAAGCACAAGTCGATTCACCCAGGGCTTCTGGAGTTCTGCTTCCAGTCAATGATCATCAATCACAGAGGCTTTATCAAGCTAGAATCACACAAACACACTCAACAGGGCAGTTTATACAACAGGAGAGAGATAACGGCATAAAGAGTGGTCATTACTGACAAGACACTAGAAATATTGGATGAAACATCAGCTTTTGTATTCGAGGGAAATTGTGCTTTGGGCCACTATATCTAGGATTTGTTTAAAGATAGAAGAAAAGTATGAACACTTCTTTCTCTCTCTCTCTCTGGCATCTACAGAGAAATGTCTTGGGAAAGGGTTTGAAGAAAAAGTTTGAACATAAATACTTACCTTTAAGGATATTCAGCTTGGTAATTTAATCAATTTTTTAGACATTTTAGTCTATTTTATCTACAACAATAGTGTTTTGAAGTGATGTTCCATAATTTGCTCATTCCTTCTCTCCACATCATTGTGCACCAACACACCCACACAAAAAAAACTGAACCTAAAAATCACGCTTCATGCAAGGTTTGCCATGTTTGCATTGTGAAGACTCTTGATGAAGCCCTTGCCTTGAAAATACTGTAAACTCTCCCACATCCTTCGCTCAGGGCTATTACAATGATTTTTATTTACTCTTTCCTGATCTGTTGATGCATGGACAATTTAAGAATTGAAATAAAAAGAAAGGAAGATAGCAGACAATGGAAACAAAGACAGTAAAATTCACCTGTTGGTAAATCCCTGTTTGAGCAGCAGGGGAAGAAAGGGTCACAACTATAACAGGAGACCAATCGGGAAACAGAGGAGTGTTATAATGCACAGCAGAGAAAGAGAGGAAGGGGGAGGGAAAGCGAGAGAGATGAGGGAGGTGGGAGGGAAGAGAGAGAGAGAGAGAGAGAGAGATCGAAAAGAGGAGGAGGAGAGAGATGAGTAGGAAGGGCATTTTGAAAGCGAGCATAGGGATGAGGAACACTACATCCTACAACATCTGACTTTCCTGCCCACCTTGACAGGCAAGGGAGAGCTCACAGAAAAGCAGATAGAGGAAGACAGCCAGACTCATCCCTTCAGAGAAGCATGTCCTTTATTACTCGTCCTGGCATGGCTCTACTCAAACTGGGAAATATTTGGGCTACCAGGTCACTCACTCTTATGGCAGCAACAAGAGGTAAAAAGCTTTGAATTTTTGTACTTTCACAACTGGAGTATCCTCTAAAGGGATTGCATGCTACTCTAAACAAGCCACGGAAAACTTCTACTTTTTAAAATCTATAAAATACTGCACAGGGTCGCGACCAAGAATAAATAAATTTACGTGACAGTCAACTCGGAGCAGTTCGATTTTATGCTGCAGATACGAATATGAATATGAAAAATGTGCACTGTCTGCTTTGATGCTTGCACTGTGGAAAAAAAAGATGCATGCTTTGTTTTGATACGGATCCTCCAGTGGCCAACACAGTAACTGACACATTTAACTCAATTAATGTATGTGGAAAGAGCAAGACTTGAGCAATCGAAACCCATCCAACCCATTATCCTCTTAAGAGGAAGATGATGTGAGCACTCTTGTCACTATTACTGCTTCAGGCTAGTGCTGAAAGCTGCCTTCTAGCTCAGAAATAAATAGAGAAAGAGTGAAAGAGATGCTTGGAGATTTATAAGTATTCCGCTTCACATTTATAGAGCATTGCCCATGTAAGTACGGTGTAGGAGTACAGCAAACCTGCAAAGCTCCAAACAACCACTCACAGTCACCGTGGGAGTCCGTTATTCTAAAAGAACATTAGTTTAATGAGTTAGCCTTAAGGCTTCTCAGCTAACAAATTACACCAGAGACGCCTTCAAAGACAAAAAGATGATTTTGACTTGGGTTAACTCTTAAAAAGGTAATTGGAAGTGTGCACAATCTCTGCAAGGTCTCTGAACAACCCGAAACCATTGACTATGGACAAATGAGTTTTCTAACAAAATAAGAGTTAAATGAATGCTAAGATGATGACACTATCCTGAAGAGATTTTCAAGGTCATTTATGACAACAACAAAAAAAATTATTCTAACTCTCACTTTTTTGCACCTACCAGCAGCTAACGTGTGAAACTACTGAGGATGGAGCTCCTGTTCCAGTGTCCCACACTGTGAAAAAGAGAGGGGAAATATATACACCTGACTACCTCCTTCCCTCTGGAAACCTTTGACCTTGTCGTGATTACTGTGTACTGCTGTCTACCTGCCTGGTCTCCTGGAGCTATATCGTGGGAGTGTGATTAACTCAGGTGGAAACAAGCGGTTGTGGACTCTGCAGGGGTCAGAAAAACTTTTGTTAAATAGCGAGGAGGGAATGCCAGTCCTGAGCTGTCACACTAAAGGAGATACATTTGTTCTTGTGGTTCGCAAAGTCTTGGAATAAACAATGAAAAGTGAGGACTTTTGGAAGGATGGGACATGGTGTCATCCCTAATCGTTTCTGTAAGGTCTGTTTGACCAACACAAAGGACAAAAGGCTGAAGACAAGCCTGAATACAACACAGCTTTCATGTCAGGACCACGTGGATATTACAATGCACAAACCCTTCACACACTCTGAAAAGGAAGAGCAGAGTGTTTCCATCTCCCACTGAAATCTGAGGATGCGAGGGAAAGCGGTATGAGCTGTTTTGACGGTGTTTAATCAACCCTACAGAGAGGTGTTTGAGGAAACCGGGGTGTCCTCACTTGTTCAGTCTTTGCCATGCTGGGGCTGAGGAAAGCCTTAGCTGATGCATTCGTTAAATATTTGCTCTTTTAAAAAAAAGGCCCTGAACGGAGCAGGTACATAACAGAATGGCGTTGAAGGAGCAAAGGACACTGTTGAGATAAAGAGGCGTTGGAGCATGGTTGGCGTCTATGACATCCTTCCAACAAATCAATGCTTTGGTTGCATTTGCTACACAAGCTCCTAACAAGGACAGTGAACACAAGCGAGGGGTGAGTTTCATTAATCTATGCACATCTTTTATGTGCATGTGCAGATGAATGTTTCATCATTTTTACATTCTTAATTGTGGTCCTTTCCATTCACATTCTTGTTAGTTCACAGCTAGAGTTGGTCTGGTCTAGTCTTTTATTTTTTTATTTTTTCTAAACTGTTCTGGCATTATCAGACACTCATGTCATGGATAACATGTCGCATTTAAACAACAGTTAATTTCTGATAAAAGCTTTGTGTGTAATTAAGAAAACCGACCCAATGAATATGTTAAAACAGCCATCTTTCATTTTTTGCACATGTAGGAGAATGCATACCCCTCCTGTGCTGGGATACCAGGCCATCATGAGCAACATCACTGTCCTCGATAACGTTGAGCCTCTTGACTTTGAAATGGACTTGGACACTCCTTACCCTGTCAGCTTCCAGGTGTCTATAACAGGTTTCCTCATGTTGGAGATCGTACTGGGTCTCAGTAGCAACCTGACTGTGCTGGCTCTCTATTGTATGAAGTCAAACCTGGTGAGCTCTGTCAGCAACATCGTAACCATGAACCTTCATGTGCTGGACGTCCTGGTGTGTGTGGGCTGCATCCCATTCACAATTGTGGTGGTGCTATTGCCACTGGAAGGCAACAGTGCACTCATCTGCTGCTTCCATGAGGCTTGTGTGTCTTTTGCTAGCGTGGCTACAGCTGCCAATGTCCTGGCCATCACACTAGACCGCTATGACATCTCAGTTCGGCCTGCAAATCGAGTTCTGACAATGGGACGAGCGGTGGCCTTATTAGGGTCCATTTGGGCTTTATCATTCCTTAGCTTTCTGGTACCCTTCATAGAAGAGGGTTTCTTTAGCCAGCCAGGTAATGAAAGGAATCAGACAGAAGGGGAGGAGACTTCAAACCAATACTCCACTGAATTGGGCCTCTACTATCACCTGTTGGCACAGATCCCAATCTTCATCTTCACTGCTGTGGTCATGTTGGTTACTTACTACAAGATTCTGCAGGCGCTCAACATCCGCATTGGCACACGTTTCCATTCGGTGCCAAAGAAGAAACCGAAGAAGAAAAAGACCATCTCCATGACTTCCACCCAGCCAGAGTCGACGGATGCTTCACAGAGCAGTGCAGGCAGGAATCCACCACTGGCCATGCGTACCTCCGTGTCCGTGATCATAGCCCTCCGCAGGGCAGTCAAACGGCACAGGGAACGCCGTGAACGACAAAAGAGGGTTTTCCGAATGTCGCTTCTTATCATCTCCACCTTCCTGCTTTGTTGGACACCTATTACCGTGCTAAATACAGTAATCCTGAGTGCAGGGCCAAGCAACTTCACTGTGCGTCTCAGACTGGGCTTCCTGGTCATGGCTTACGGAACCACCATTTTTCACCCGCTGCTCTATGCCTTCACTCGGCAGAAATTTCAGAAGGTCCTAAAGAGTAAAATGAAGAAGCGTGTTGTGTCAGTTGTAGAGGCGGAGCCTATCCCCAACAACGTGGTCATCCACAACTCATGGATTGACCCAAAGAGGAACAAAAAGGTGACTTTCGAGGAGACCGAGGTCAGGCAAAAATGCCTCTCTTCAGAGGATGTGGAATGAGCTACTGTGCCAATTTAAGGCAAAAACACTGATCAGGTACAGTATCATTAAAAAAGGGAAACCACTAATCCAAAGCAGCAATGCATTTAAGTGTATTAATTGTACAGTACCTCAAGAGAAATAATTTATTATTATTTATTGTAATGTTGACTATTGTAGATGTCTTGGATGATAAAGTGTAAATACTGCATGTGCTTTATTGAAGTGATCCTAGAGACTGTACATACATACCCAAGTCAAGTATAAACCACCAATGTAAAAAAGTAGAAACTGATGCTCATGGGTTTATTTAATTGCATTAAATACTCCAAAAAAAGAGCTGAAGATTTTTTGCCATCAAGAAGAACCCTACACAACTGTGATAATTACGTGCCATAGTTTTTTTTTTTTGACTCTGTAGAGAAAGTGGTTATATGTCTTTGTTCTCTTTGCGCTGCAACCACCTTAATTTTTACTGGTGCAAAATATAAGATAAACACTGTTAACAATTCACGCTATGAGTTTCATTAAGTGGATATTACCTGCCCTCTACCCTGCAATAAAAGGAAAAAGATGGCTATATTACTCAGGTCAACATGTAACAGGGTGCTCTTACAAAGCAAAGTCTGCTTCCTTTCAAAATCAGTTGCATGGCCAGTTGGCATAAAATCATATCTTTTTATGGGGATGAGGGAAGTGGTACACTGCATATCGTCCAATAAAGCTGCTGGGGAATGAAGTGGATGTGGAGTGTCAATGAAAAGGTGTTGATTCTAAATACTTGACCTTTTTAGACACACCAAGCTGATGGTGTTTGATTATGGGTTAGACTTGATTAGAGGGTGATAACTGTATCTTTTGGCAGGCTAGAAAAAAATAATCACCTCTTGCACTGCAGCAACAAAAGGTCACATACTGTTCGGTATAAGGGGCGAAGTCATGCCACTGAATGGGTTTAACTGATCAATTTCAGAAGTGGATGCAAATTGTGTTGGATGATAACTTGCATAAATAAATAACTTGTCAGGTATCCAAAGCGCATCTCAGTTGGGTAGGCTTTAAACTTGATTGAAAACCCATCTGACAGTTCATTACGGATTGTTGCAGTGTTTGGAAATAAACATGACTAATGTTCAGCTCGTATCATCAAGTGACTGTTCAACAATCATACGTTCTTGAGTTTATCTACAGATAGATAAAGGGTCAGAGCCACAGCAGCTGATCCGTATTTAGAGCTCACACACTGTGTTGAACAAGAGAAAGTGAGAGCCGAAGAGCATGATTGATGCATGTCTTTTATGAAGTATACTGTAGGAGTTACTGTAATAAAACATGCACAATGTGAGAAAATCTGTCCATCTGTTAATGCTGTACACGAGTCCCAGTTATCCCGTGGTGCTATGCTTTAATATCAAGGGCAAAATGGTAACTTTTAGCTGTGATGTACTCCCGGATAACTCTTAAGAAGTCACATGGCAAATTCGAATAGTCCTTAAAGCCATCCTCGTATGTAACGGATCATACAGAAGCCTGTGCAGCTGTTGCCCTTTGATGACTGACCGAAGGTTCGGGGCTGGCCGTGAATGGAGGCTTTATAATTTTGCAGTAAACAAGCTGTATAGAGAGGCATATAGGGAAAAAACTTCTGCCAGTAAAAAACAAATAAAAAGGCCTACCAAAATTTGGCCGGCTCTGCTTACAAGTCGTGTTCAGGGCCTGAAAACACCCAGTCAAGTACTGCTTCATTGTTAACGCCAATAAAAAGAGGTTAAGAATGCTGAACTGCCTGGTATTGCTACTATTACATGTACCTTGATTTAGCTTTTTTGTTTGTTTTACACAACACCAACTACAACACCCCTAAAAATAAAGGATCAAATCTTCTTTGAGCAGTACTCAAGAGTCAAATGTTCTCTTTGCCTGTCCCCATATCCACAGCCAAACCACAAAGAGGATAAAGCATACCCCTGTTAACTGGAGCATCCTTACCTTTCCACTGTCCGTTTTCATTCACTCAATCTATTCCTCTTGCCTTGCAACATCCACATGTCACTCATATATTCCCATAGGAGTGAGTCATTGAGTCCAAGTAGTTCAGGTGGTGTAGAAAACAAACAGAATTAAATCCCCTGTACTGAATGTTAGGTATAGCTATATCTGTCCACTATTCTGAAAGCCATTTGCTTTGTAAATAGACAAATTTAGTCAAGGAACCATGGGAGTTTTAGATGAGTGATCAGTAATAGAATACTGTACATTTAATATGCAATATTATTTAAATATATGAGGTAACAAGATGGGATATGCAAGTACATTTACTCGATAACTGTCTGCCAAACAGACAGACTTTTCTTCCTGTCAGTCCTCAGCTCTTGACATTTATCTGACTTAGATTTACTTTCCCCAATAACAGCCTGATTCCTTCAGTTTGTCCATGTTTTCTCACTCCAATCGTCTCATTACAGCAGACACGCGTGTCCTCCACCAATCAAAACACCTTCACCTCTTCCTCTGCATTAGTCAATCTTCTCCTTAAGCCATTTAGAGTTCAACTATTCATCAGTGCATCTGGCTGCCCATCCAAACCTTACATTGCTAGGAAGGGATTCATAAATCATGTTAGCAAGATGGTGAGCTGTCATTATTGTGTTACTAAGGATCACAATAATTCAATCTATTTCAGGCTTGTGTACGCAGTGAGATAAACCATGAAAATAACAAATGGCTTATAAAGTTAATGACAAAGAAGATTTGAGTCTTTTGATTTAATGCCACAATGGTAAGTTGGATAGTAAAAAAAAAAGGTATATGGGTCAAAGACGAAAAAGTGTTTAAGCATTAAAAAAAAAAGTGTAATACTGCTTTAAACTGTTGTAGTTTTCCCCCCAAAAAATGCAAAAAGTTTTCTGTTTTATTTAATTTCAATTTTGTTTTTGTTTTTTGGAACAAAAAATAAATATCATACATTTCCCCCTGATTTACAGAAGACACCCAGTAAAATGTCATTCAGTGTAACAATCTTGTCATGCATATTTACAACAAAAATCAATTTATGACATATTAAAAGACTAATTACTTTCACCCCAAATACTAATGAGTTGTAATTTTACATTTTTAACATTTGCCACTATCCTAGGTTTTGCCCATTTGTCAGTAAGAATTTTGTACTAATTTAAAACACAATAAAATTTAATATGCTCCATTATTCATTTAGATATTTTAATAAGTGCACGTCAGAATAAGCATGTTGTTTGAATTTTTGCATAAATATTGTGTTGTAACATTATTTCAACCAAATTATGACATTTTATTCTCCAAAAACGTATTTAAAACCTTAAAAGTAGACATTTTACTAACATTTAATGTGCTTTCTATAGACACAAAATCACTTTTGTACATTTTTCTTGATGCGGACATCTTAACGTCTTTGACCCATATGCTGTCCATCCGATCAACACTACGCTGGAACACAATGAGGTCTCAGCTAACATCTCATACAGTTATGGTAAACAGGAAAGCGATTGGTCAATTAAACCTAAATTAAATTACATTTATGCATTGCATTTAGCAGACACTTTTATCCAAAGTGACTTCCAGTGCATTCAGGCTATCAATTTTTACCTATCATGTGTTCCCGGGGAATCGAACCCTCAACCTTGCGCTTAATAGTGCAATGCTCTACCAATTGAGCTACAGGAACACAAAAAAGGGTCACTAAACCTAAAATGGTCCATTATCATTTACTGATTGTCTTGTTTACAATCCAAAAGCATGATGCTATCAGCAGTTCCTTAAACTCTGAAGCTCGACCCAGTCACTGTCCAACTGCACCTCGTCAGGTTTCTTGGGACAGCGTGCACTACACAGAGACAGACTTCAAAACAAAGAAAGCAGTTTAATTGCTTCTACAGTTTCAGAGCTGCATCCTGCTGTATCTGGAAAACTGTGATCTAGCATACACCACAAACGCTGTTAAAACCTACAGACAAAAAGCTTTGCTATTAGTGTAAGGCAGTATATATTTTAAAACAGGTTGCCTAATGGGAGATTTGTTAGACCGCATTCTACGCTGGAAGCCAGAGAGACGCACATACAGATAATGATATCATATCAGACCCTGGCTGTTCATGTTAAACCTCGAGGGGTGGAGGGAAGGCATAAAAGCGGAGCACCGCGTGAAAAGAAGGACAGGTGCTGTTAGTGCAGTCTAATTGTCTCGTCTTGGATGGTGACGCTAATGCAAAGATGTCTCTGTAATCCATTAGCTGGGTGAGAAGAACCCAAACATGACCCTCACTTTGACATGATAAATAATTCAGTGGATGGAAAACATATTACTGAATCATATTCTGTCACAAAGAGAATATGACTACAGCTCAATTAAAGGAGCTACTGCCAACACAGTCCGTAGAAAAACTCATAACTGAAATGCTAACAAAGCAACTCAAAAAACAGAGCTCATGCAAGTGGTGAATGCAAAACTCAGCATGCCCTCCATAACACGATGGGAAACTTCTGTTCACCTGCTTTGATTTAGCTTCATTTGAAAACAATATGCAAATAGAAACTACGAAGAAGCTGGTCTTCACTGGAATCTATCCCACAGGGCCTGGGACTCAATAATGAAGATGTGTTTTAACTGTCACACAAACTTGATTTGCATTGCGCTATTTATCTCTCAATATGACATCTAGGCAAATGTACAAACAAAGGGTCAACAGAGTACGAGTCGATATGAATCTGATATTACAGCCATTAAAGCCATGACCGAAAACAAGTTTCACATTTCAGATGATGTCCACAACAACATGGATTCCAGACAATAATATGCCAGTGTCCTAAAACGACATGGTTGACAATCAGTTCAACACCCCTAAAGTCAACATCAAACACCGTCTCAACTCAGTTCACATGTGGCTTTTCTAGTGAAACAGGATTTTCAACATGGGACAGGCTTTAATTCGATGCAACAGGAATTGACCGGATCGGGAAAGGTGCTTTATGACACGAGAAGGGTTGAGGGCTGACGTCACCAATAGCACCTGGAGCGTGCACTGAGAAAATAAACGGGGTCAACTTTAAGCTCTATGAGATTATTATAATGCACTCAGGTCACTATTGGAACGGTGATGTCCCTCGTAAGTGCTATTCGGGTCAGACGTTAATCGACGGGGTTGCAATGAAGCGACACCAAAAATATCTCCAAAGCAGGTCACACAGTTTCAGAACCAGTTTCAGACAGTCCTCGCACCTGCGTAGCAAACTCAGCAAAACATTCAGGCCACAAGAACAGGGCGACCTGGAAACAGTGCAAGACTGAAATAACGGCATTCACACAAAAGTGGAGGATACGATAACTTTTGTAATAAGTGGCCAGAAAACAGGAGCTCAAAATGCATCGTCGCTAAATGCTCAAAAAACCCAATCCTATAAGCAAAAATAAAAATGCAATAACTAGGAATATGTACACTTATAAAAATCCAGGTTCTTATGGTTTCCTCACATGAAAGGTTAATGTATCCAGTGGGAAAAGGCTGTGGTAGGTCACTCACCCAGCTCGTTGAGGCTCTGGGCAGCTTTCGTGATCTCTCTGCTGCCCCCCTGCAGCTGCCCCTGCAGTCGCTTGCTCAGGTACAGGATACGAATAATCCTCCTCAACAGGTCACACGCCACCTGCCAGCCAGAATAAGAGAAGACATCTCATTCCTGTGTTAGCACGGTGACTTATGGGCCTGTGACAGCCAGCACAAGCAAATCTGTGATGCCCACATTATGATGAAGTGATATCATATCATATGGCAACCGTTAGTTTTCATGACAGAGATGGTACCTACAATGAAACTGGAAATCTGATATTAGCTACCCATATTTCATGCTCCTAGTGTAAAATCATGGTATTAATACCCCTCGTAAAACACATTTTGTGCTACAGACAAGAAGGATAAATAGTGTGGATTGGTGTGGGATAGTTCCTCCAAAAATAAAGATACCACAAAAGAAGATCATTCATATATAAATATATGTAGAAGTCAATGGCTACCAGCAAATGTTTGGTTACATTTTTGTGTTCAACATAGGAAACAAACTCATAGAGGTTTGAAACAACCAGAGGGTGAGCAAATGATGACCATTTTCATCTTTGGGTGAACTGTGCCTTTAAGGAAAAGTGTGGTTTACCAATCAAACTTATAATTTTAGTCTGGAAGACTAAATTGCAGGAGGTTCATCTAGAGATCAAAATATAATCAAGACTCAGGGGTCTTTTTGAAAAGCCTACCAAACCGTCAATAGGATAATAGCATAATTTACTTTCACACAAATCTTGAACTAATGAATTTGTAAGTGGTGCTTTATGACAACTGTGTATTATTTAAATGAAGGAGAAGGATGTGCATCATCTCACTGGGTTGTTTTAGCACTGGAATAAGCTCTCAATTCATTTTCAATGCATTTCACACACATAAAGGCATTAATAAACATTTTGTTTACTCCTTAACAGCAAACAGACACGACAATATAAAAGAAATAGGAAAATAATTTAAACCAGTGCATTTGTGCTTAAAACATGCAACTGTGCTACACATTTAATAAAGAATATAGTGTGGTGACGATCAAGCCTGTGGGCAGACCGCAGGAGGATGAAGGACTCGTAGAGGTCACTGTTTTCTGGTTTTAGGTGAATAGGTGCAGCTGATTCTGTGTGTGTGTCTGTGACAGACTGACAGTGCGTCAGATATCATGATGGAAAAATTACAAAAGGATAACAAGAAAAAACTTCAGCTGTGTCCCTCTCCTCAGGTCTGGTCTTATTCTTACGGGGAATAAAAAAAAATACATTAAAATGTGTTGCTCAAGGCAAGGACAGGACAGACTCGGATAGAGACCGCATGGAATGAATAAATGATTGTGCCATCAGATATAGTCAGACACAAGAATAAATTATACAACTACAAAATAGTCTGTCATATTTTTTTCTAATAATGGACACGTAAACAAGTTTAAACAATAAAACCACACTGACATACCTTTAGACAAGAATCAACTATATAACAAAAGCACATTTGAGCTTTTTCTTGAAGGGTAGTTTAGGGTATAAACCTTAGATCAGTTTGAGACTTAACTTCTAGGGTAAAGATACTTCAAAGCTTAATCAAATTATCTGACTTGTTTTTAACGTTGTATTATTGTTTGCAAATAAAAAACATATACATAAAACATAGTATAGTATGTAGACACATATGCATACATATATATATATATATATATATATATACACATATATACATATACATACATACATATATATATACATATATATATATACACATATATATATATATATATTATACTGTATAAGTAATAATAATAGTGATGCATGCCCAATTTCCACTAATAATTCAAGCACACTAGTGAAAAAAATATTCTTACAGGGACCAAATATTTTCACATTTTAAACAAATTAAATTCTTCTATAAATTAAAAAAATATATATTAGGTTCCTAATGTGCCACATACTCAACAAATGTATATATTTTTCCCCTGTGAAATGCAAAACATTCAGCAAACCACTGACGGATCATCTTGGAGTTTGTGATGGTGCTATGCTTCAAAAAAGCCGCACAAGAAAAGGAGCAGAAAGGGGTTTTGAGAGTAAATGGGAACATTTCATACCCACAGCTGTATTTCGTTTAGCTGTATTTTATAGATGCCCTTACTTTCCAGGTCCAAATTATTATTTATTTTTTTCTGCAGACTTGAAGCTTCACTCATGATGACATGATGTGAACCGAGGGCAGAAAGCTAACATGATGAAAGCGTGCATTTTTCTTGCCTTGCAACAGTCAGATAACAGCAGAGAAACAGGTTTTATTTCCCCACAGGTGCACAAATGACTTTCCTTCAGACAGAATAGATGTTTTGAACTTTACCATGACAGCACATAGTGACCACATCTGTCAAGTTACGAAAAGAACAAGAAGTACAGTAAAGGTAGAACATACAAGCTTCGGAAGATTTGGATTATGGCAACACAGGCACTATGAACTTTTTTTTTTTTTTATTCATAGAGATACTACTTTAATGTTCCATTTTGGAAACAAAAGTATATGGATTTAGAATAACATGAGAGTGAATAAATAATAACTATTCCTTTAAGAGATATATGAGGTCATACCAATTACACTCTTAAAAGATTTCTGAAAGACAACTTATATATTTGTAAAAAAAAAAATTGATATGGTAAAATTTTGAAAATCCATTTACTTTTATTCAAATTATCATTTTTTTTTTTTAGATGTGTTCAAATATTTAGAAAATCTATCTCATTATAGATGATAATCACAAATCAGTATTCAAAAACATCTGTTTCACCAGAATTACTCTTTTTGTTTGTGTGCATTTCTCTTTTTTTTTTTGTGCATGCATGGTGTATTACAGAATCTGTCATGACTGCAAACAGTTGTGAAGACAGGGTTGTATCTATATCAGATGGTGAGCCAATAAACATGGAAATCAAGCTTCTGAGTGAAAGCGTGCAGTGTTTGTAAAGCAGGACAATGAAGATATAATAGTTCTGCAGAATGTCTCTCAGAGACAGAGAGACATGACAAGACAGAAGCAGATATAAAAGTAATAAAATAACCTGTAAGCGGGCGAGCTGGGCTGTCCGCGTCACAATCTTATTATAAGGGTCAACGATTTTAGTTCTTATCCTGAGAAAGAAAGCAGAGAGATATCAGAAATGCATTAATAAAATACTACAAAGCATCTGACTTATTGGAGCATGCAATTTTTAATTTATAGTACACAAATAGCACAGATTTCTATTAATTATGCACATGACCACCACTTTCTTTTAAAACACGGACCATTTCAGTGCTTTTAATGAAGTCATTTACCTGTCCACAGCACTCTGGAGAGCTGCGATCCTGGTCTGCATCATTTGTAAGACACCTGGAAGTAAAAACACCAATCAAGTCCATGCTCAGAAAGAGCTAAACTACATGCACTGAGCAAGAACTGGAGATGTGACAAGGGACTCCCCTGGTGGACAGCTGCAAAACTGCATGTGCATTCAATTCACATTTATTTGGAAAGCGCTTTCACGATACATATCAATTCAAAGCATCTTTACAGATTACATTCTAGATTATAATTAAAAGTAATCTTTTATCAGAGGTGACTGTGTCAATGTCCAATTCGAGCAGTTGGTTAACTTTGCATTTTCTTTTAAGAAAACCTGTGATTACACGTTGCAATCATAATGAATTTGCAATTTGCCAGTTTCATATGTTGATTTAGAGTTGGCATCATCTGAAGTCCTTGCAGGGGATGGCATCAGTGTTTTAATATTAACAACGTTTCAGTATCCCAGATTATAATGCGGAAACATCTATAGGCAAGTTGTCAGTTATTTCCCAGAAGAAAACTATTTGTAGATGTACTAGAAAGGGGAAAATTGCACACTGCAACTTCTACATATGTGATCTCACTCCATGCCATTTTTATCTAGCCGTTTCCTACCATTTCACTGGTTTGGAAACTAATATTCTAAGATTGCATAAGCTTAAAATGTGAAGCAGATAATGAAGAATTACCTTCGAGAGATTCGAACCCGGTTGCCTGAGCTAGCAGATCTTCATGTCTGGCCACAACCTGTGATAAAAAAACAAACATAATATTGCTATTCAACTTATAATGTGTGCTAACTTGGTATGTTTTTATTATTCATGTAGTTTCCTGTGCTTAGATGTGACCTATGAAGCATTAAGGCACTTTCTAAATTGATGTTCAATGTCCCTAACACAGATCTGCATTGAGAGCTGTTCATCCAGACAGGTGTACAGAGGCATTCGAAAGTTTGGGAACCCTTGGAGAACTTGTGAAAACTAAAAAATAAGCGAGATCATACTAAAAGCATGATATTTTTTAATTAGTACTGTCCTGAGTAAGATTTTGTACATAAAACATGTTTACATTTAGTCCACAAGACCAAAATAAATTGCTGCATGAAAAAAAAAAACAATAAAAAATAACATGCATTTAGTACGCTCTCTCTTATTTTGTTCAAATTATTCACATTTTCACAGATTCTGCAAGGAGCTTCCAAAATTTTCGCATTCCAGGTGTGTCTCATCCGGACAGGTGTGTTTCTACCTGGCTGTGCAGCTCTTTGTCCAGCTGACTGATGCCCTCTGCCAGCTTCGCCAGCTGCTCTGCAATGACAGCATGATGAATGGCTTGAGCTGTGTACGTCTTCACATCAAAATCCTCTTTCAGGAAATCGGTGTAGCACTCTGGAAGGAAAAGGATCAGGATTTGTAAAACGCATAAGAGGAGCGCGCGCTGCCTGTAGATCCGGTTACACTGAGTTAAGTGCTAATAACGAAGCTAAAGGTGCCGATCGAGGTGATTAATTATCCTGCTAAACGTCTAAAACACATACACATATACATATCAGAAGGAGAAATCATATTTAAACTGGATTTACCAGATTTCAGCAGTGAACTCGCTGTTGATTCCGGACTAGCCTCCATCATTGCCACTTCATCAGTGACGTAGAATTCCTGCGTCACAACATGGGAAGGAGCGCGACGGCGATTGGTTATGAATATTTTCATATAGTTTAATACAAGACATATTTTATTGCTAATGCTAAATTTAACTAATTTTAGATTGTCTTCAATTATTTATCACGTGATAATTGTAAATACATGCTAATTTCGTTTCTCGTGGACACAAGTTCAAAGGTTAAACACACCCACCAACACTGACACGGGAAGTGAGAAACTACTACGCATGTGAATATTTACCTGAATGTAAATTATATCATCACGTCTGCATTTATTTGAGCAGAATTACAGAAACAAACTTAATATTGTGAAATATTATTGCAACTTAAAATAACGCTTTTCTATTTTAATATAGTTTAAAGTATAATTTATTCCTGTGATCAAAGCTTAATTTTAATGTCATTACTCCAGTTTTCAGTGTCACATGATCCTTCAGAACTCATTCTTAAATGCTGATTTATTATCAATATTGGACAGAGTTGTGCTGCTTAATATTTTTTGGAACCTGATCACTTTTCATCAATTTAACACATCCTTGCTGAATAAATGAATTCATTTCTTTCCAAATAAAAATAATAAATAAAAATAAACACTGTTCTCTTTAACTTTTTATCCAGCATTGATAATAAATCAGCGTATTATACCGATTTCTGAAGATCATGTGAGTCTGAGGACTGGAGTAGTGATGCTAAAAATTCAGCTTTGATCACAGGAATAAATTATATTTTAAAGTACATCAAAATAGAAAAACATTATTTTAAATTGCAGTAATATTCCACAATATTACTACTTTTATATTACTATGTATTTTTGGTGAAATAAATGCAGTCATGACTTTTGAATCCCGAACTTTTGAACCGCAATGTACAGTACATGCATACATCAAAATGGTCACATTGTATTAAAATTATTTATCATACACAAATGAACAAAACATTGACATCAAACATGAAGATGTATTCATATTACCATACACTGCATGGGTCCAGAAATATGCAAAAAAAAAAAAAAAATTGAGTATTTGTATAAAAAATATTTGTTTCGTTGTTTGATGATGCTCACAACTAAATATTCACAAATACATTCTACCAGAATAATTATCGTTCTGTTTGTGTGCATTTATTTTTTTCCCATGCTGTGTTAATTACAGAATTACAACATGGCATTGGTAAAATAAGAAAATGTATTATTTTGTTAATGCATAAAAATTGCCAGCTTAACATATGCAAAAATATTTGGCCAGATATCGATATTATCAAGTGACCGTAGAATCTATGCTAAAATAACAAAGTTTGCATGATTTTATGCATGCGCTTTTAACAGACTTGGATGATTTCAGCTGCTCTAGCTGTGGTTAAAGCAGACCTAGCTGAACCACTGAAAGATTACTGAACCTTTTCAAATAAAATGTGTTTTTATACTGTGCCTCATGCATATGTTTCTGCACGACATTAACATTTTCCATAAATTATTTCACTCATTTTTCATAAACATTTCCAGACAGGAAAACTGCTAAATTGTCCGAATGGTGTAGAATTGCCAACCTTGCGACAGTTCCCCCAAAATTTGTTATTGGGAAATGATTCTGTTTACTCATAAATTCTTCCTTGAATATATCTGCACACGTAACGTAAAGGTATATTTAACCATATTCAGTATATTTATTAATTTGTTTATCATTTTTATTCATATTTATAGATCTGTTATTATATTATTGTGTGTTCTGTTCTCTTGTTTTCTTAATTACAACACTTTCCAGTATGCTTAATGTTTATAGACTTTTTTTTATTTCTGAATTACACTGTTGCGCCCTCCTACATTGATTTTTGCGAATTACACTGTCGCGCCCTCCTGTGGTGATTTTTGTAAATTGCACTGCTGCGCCCTCCTGTGGTGTTTTTTGTGAAATACAGTGATACAAATTGAGAATTAACTTATCTTATCAAACAAAAATATTTGTTGCTATTTGTTATACGTTGAATCTGAAGGTATTACTATTATCATTACTATTATTACCCCATGGACGATTGTTGTGTTCTATTTGTCATACACACCTTTAAGCGGTTGTTTTATATTAGTTGTTGGCTTTATTTATTACTTGCCCGTGGTATTTGCTATGAACAATAGTCAAACACACAACTATTTATAATCAATCTTTGTTTCGTGTTCAACGTACCCGGTGATCGACAGGCGCGCGTGCACGATGCAAAGCGCGCGGTGTGTTGACGTCACTCGCGCGAGACGGCAGTGCTGCTGTACCTGTGTGCGCGCTTAGTTTATTTTTCTGCTTTGTGTCGTTCGTCCGAATTTTTTTTCCTGGAGCCTTTTTTTCATTCACAGGTGGGATGTAAACAGATGGCTTTTTCGCTTCTGTGTGCGGTGTCATAATTTCTAGTTCGACTTTTGTCTTGACTTATCGCATGTTGATGTTCGTTTCCTGTTTGACCACATCTTATTTTAGAGTCATTTACACTCAACTTTCAGTATAGTTCATCACTTTTATATTTTAACTACATGAACATGGTTATATAAATCTGCACTGCGGTCTGATAATCGTACTGTACTTCTAAATACTGATTTTATATGTACATATACCTTCTGTTAGTCTGCAACTATAAGATGCAGGTTATGTCAAGAGTAATAAAAGCTTTTATTAGTAATGAATTATGATTATTTTCAATCTTGTACAGCATTATCTAAAAGTGTAGGCCTATGTATGAAAAAATACTAACATATTTTTGTTTCCTTGTCACACAGTTGATTTAAGATGACCTTGCAGTGGACTGCGGTTGCATCGTTCTTGTATGTGGAGATTGGTGTCCTCCTCATCTTTTGCCTGCCTTTCATCTCCGCTCAAAGGTAAAACGTTCCCTTGTTATCCATGATTTCACTGTTGTCCGCTTGCTTCTTACTGACGTCCATGTTTGCAGATGGCAAAGTGTTTTCAAGTGGAGCATCTGGAACCATCTTTCCCAGTTTTGGAACAAGGGCTTTCTCACCATGATAATAATCCTCATCGTTCTCTTCCTCGGTATGTCATATTCTTGATTTATTTACTGCCATGTCTTAAAGGAATAGTTCACCCCAAAAAATAAAAACAGCTGAGAATGTAGCAATCTAAGAAGTAGCGGCATTTGTATCTTCATCAGATTTGGAGAAATGTACATCTCTTGCTCAGCAATAGATGCTCTGCAGTGAATGGGTGCCGTCAGAATGAGAGTCCAAACATCTGATTAAAAACATCACAGTAATCCACACCACTCCAGTTCATCAGATCACAACATGTTGTAATATGAATAGCTGTGTGTTTGTAAGACGTTTTAACTTTAAACCATAACGTCTACTCAAAATACAAAGCCATAATAACGCTTAATGATAATGCTTTTCCAGCAAACGTATTTGTATAGAGTGATTTTGGGTTGTAAACAGTGTTTGATCTGTGCAGATTCCTCTCCTGATTCAGATCAGATGACTTGTTCATTAATTTCTTCCAAACACACAGCTTTTGGCTTTTTAAGACATTAACTGATGAACTGGAGTGCTGTGGATTATTGTGATGTTGCTTGTTTTCATCAGCTGTTTGGACTCTCGTTCTGACGGCACCCATTCACTACAGAGATCCATTGGTGAGCAAGTGATGCAATGCTACATTTCTCCACATCTGATGCAGAAACAAACTCATTTACATCTTGGATGGCCCGAGAATGAGCTGTGTTGTGTTGTAACCTGCTGCAGACGCCCTGCGGGAGGTGAAGAAGTACTCGACGGCTGACCAGAGCAAAGATACCAAGCTTCTCCCCAACATGTTAGACCACATGCACATGAAGCTCTTCCGAGCTCAGAGGAACCTCTACATCTCTGGTTTCTCGCTCTTCCTGTGGCTGTACGCATTAATCGACCTGAATGACATCGCCCACTGTCAGTGTGTCTGGTGATATTGACCTCTGGTGCTGTTTTCTCACAGTGTCATGAGGAGGGTCATCACTCTGATTAACCAGCTGGCCACGGCTGTGAACACCAGCGCCGCTCTGCAGACTCAGGCTGACAGCGCCAACAAAGCTGCCAAGAAATACATGGAGGACAATGAGATGCTCAAACAGGTTAAAAGCCTTAAAAAGCTGCAATCCCATGAAACCTGCACCACATTTCACACACAAAAAAACTGATATATAGAAATAACTATTTTCCATTAGGAATTTGACTGTGATTAAAAATGTATTTCAATGAAACCTGCACCACATTTCATCCCAAAATCAAGGGATAGATTTATAGAAATAATATTTTCAATCAAGAATGTTATTTTCATGAATATAATACAAAAAAGTTTTTATTTTCTGGCCTAAGATAACTATGTTTTTCTTATGACTTCAGGGTGAAATAAGAAAATATGATTAAGGTCAATGAAAATAATCCAAAATCAAAATATAGAATTAACAAATTATATTTTCGATATTTTCATGCATTTAATTTTCATGAAAATAATTCAAAAGTTATGAATTTATTCATTTTATATATATATATATATATATATATATATATAATAGATTTTGGGGTGAAAAATGACCTGGATATATACTTTTTACAGCTGTCACAGCTCAATAATTATCAAGTTATAAATATGATAAACATGGATGAAGAGGAAAAAAATATTTTATCGTCATAAAAATAATGCAAACTTTTTACTTCAATAAAACCAGCACCAAATTTCAACCACAACAGTCAAAAGACAAACATAAAGAAAAACATTTTCAATTAAGAATTTAATTATCATGAAAATAACATTTATTTTATGTATTTTCTTTTGAATTTCAGGTAAAATATGACTTGAAAATGATCAATAACTATCAAGTTATTCAAGTTATAATCTTGGATGAGGAGGACTAAAACGATTTGTAGCGCTTGAGAGACTGGTGTCCTTAAAGACCATTTAATAATAGAAGTACAAATGACTGTCTTCCTCAGGCACTTACAGAAGATAAAGGAGAAGGAGGGAAGACTGCAGCTCCAGAAGAGAACAGACTCCTGAAGAAAGAGGTGCAGAGACTGACGGAGGATCTGAAGAGCAGCACTGATGGTAAAACTCATTCTACTTCACACTGCAGTCAATCACTGACCTGGAGTAGAGGAGCTCTACAAGTTACAGCTGTTTGTTTCTCTGCAGCTCTGAAAAAGACTAAGTCAGATTTGGATGCCATGAAGAAACAAACTGAAGGACTGACCAAAGAATACGACCGTCTCCTACAAGAGCACCAGGAGCTTCAGGTAACACACACACACACACACACACACACACATCGAAATTCTAACTAAACATATGATACTATACAAGTGCTTAGACACAAGCTGTTATCATTGAATAAAACTAAAACCCGAAAAACATTTAAAAATGTAAAAATGCATTTCAGTTAGAAGAAAATTAACTGAAATAAAATATAAAAACAAACTTCGAAAATAAATAAAATTTAACATTCGTATAACAAAAGCAAACTTTCTTTTAAAGTTGAAGTACTAAATTTAAAAAAAGTAAACTATGTAGACATTTTTAGCAAAAAAAAAAAAAAAAAAATTATATATATATAAATTTAAATAAAATAAATGTATAATATAATATATTAATTATATTTATATTTATATATATATATATATATATATATATATATATATATATATATATATATATATATATATATATATATATATATATATATATATATAATTTTCTTTTTAATAAAAAGTTGAAATAAAATGAAAATGGAAAGTATAACTTTCTTATAAAAATAAGCTAAAGTACTAAAAGAACTAACACTTAAAATCTATAGACATTTGATTAAATAAAAAAACATACAAAGATTTCTTTAAATTATTTATAAAATCTACCATACATAAAAAAATACTGACGAATACTGTTTGTAAATAAAGTAAATTCTAAATTAAATTAAAATATATAACTTGTACTATCAATGCTATTTAACATTATTGTGCATCATGACAAAAAATTGTAAAAGAGGTTATTTGTTACAGATAATAAGTAAGGAATATGATGTGACCAAAAACAACTTTTTTTTGTCTTGTTTTGTCTCGTTTTTTTAGAATCAGATGGAAAGTGGACACAAAAAAGACAACTAGCGAAGTGGACGCATTGGAAACCTGTACGTTAATGCATAATGATGACGGTCATGCTCAGTTCCTCTCACACACACTCACCTGGGAGCACCACATACAAACTGTTAGGAGTTCTCTACGGTCCTTTCATGACATCACATCCTGTCAGGTTTCCTGCTCACCACACATTTGAAGAAACCGTTTTCCCAGTTTCCTGGTTTGATGTTGAAGCGGTGCAGTGCTGTATTTTGAGATTGCTGCAGAATGTGGCTGTCTGAAACCCAACACTCATTGATGTTTACAGGAAACTGCATGCAATTTAGTCCAAAAGCCTTCGTGACTGATGTTTGCATGTTGCATTGAAATACCTCGTGTTGCTTTCCTTCTCCTCTGCTAGATTCTCTGCTTTATTTGGTTTAAAAGTGCATCTTATCAAACCAGGTTAGTCGAGCAACATCCAGAAACATGCAAACACCAGTCAATAGTCGTACGATTAAAATACATTTCCACAGCAATATTTTCATTCATATTTTCCAAAGACGACATAATGGGAGCCTATATAAGATCACATACATTACAGGCTGCGTTAGTCATTTGATCAACTTTAATTAAGAAGCAAAACCGTTTACACATGAACAACAGGTAAGAGTTAAACATCACAATGAGACAGTCAAACAGTCTGTTAGCGAGCGGCTAGTGTGTTTGTTCTCGATCTGGAGAGGTAGGTCAAGTACACCTGAGTTCAAACGCTGTTAGTTGTCAAACAAATGCTGAAATGTGAAATTCAACCGAATTCACAGTCCAATAGAGATCGTTTCTTACATTTGAGGTAGATGGTTTTGTGCTATTGATGCTTAACATTATTGAATCTTACAAAACATGTCCAGGACATATTGCACCCCAAAATCAAATTATGTTTTGGATAAAGAAAATTAAAGTATTAAGATTGTTTTTTGTTTTTTTTGTGCATTTTTATTATAATTTAAAAACGTTTCATTACAATTATGCACATTTTGATGGAAGCATGTTTCTGGCATGGGATAAACATCAAAGGTAATTGTGACTTTTATCTTACAATTCAGACTTTTTTCTCAGAATTGCAAGAAATAAACTCACCGTTGTGAGAAAAGAGTCACAATTGTGAGATAAAAAATCACGGTCATCTTTAAAAAAAAAAAAAAAAAAATGTTAGTCTGTTTATATTTTGTAATTGATTTTTATATCTCCTCTTACATTTTATATTCACATCCCACAATGCATTTTTTTTTGCTTCTCAGAATTGTGAGATATAAATGGCCTTCAGTTCTTAAGACTGCAAGGCCGAAAAATGTCCAGATGCACTACACTGATGACAGTTGTTCATTTTCTTTATGCAAAATATAGCTTGCCTTTTTTTTTTTTTTTTTTTGATTGTAGGGTTAAATCCGACCTGGACTTGTTTTGGTGAGATTTTCTCCGTTATTGGTGAGGGGCTGGGTATTTTATCTAATTGTTTGCCTATTCTAGTCACAAAATTACAATTAAAACTATTTAAATTTAGACTATCTAGATTAAAATACTGTGAAAATTATCCTGCACTGTAAGAAAAACAAAAAACGATGCTAAATCAGATTTTTTTGTGGTAAGATTATAATTCCCTCCCATTTACTGAGAATTAGCCGTCACCCGCCCTGTGGGTGCTGAAAACCATGCTGTCAGTTCATGCATCTATGATGCACAGGGCTTCCACACTCACTTCCTCTCCCTCAGACGCAGAAAAATCAGGGAGAAAACTGAACATGTCATTGCTATGCAAGATGGGATGTCTGGCTGATTCCCTAAGGATTGAAAATGAAATGCAATGTCTTATAAAGGGGATTGTTTATGCATTTGTTGTATTGGGATCTTCCTGTTAAATGTGGTTCGAATATGCTATTTTATTAATCTTATGTTCTTCTAATGGGAGAAAAAATGACCTGCCTAAGTGCCTCGTTTACATTTTGCTGTGATTGTATAAGCCATTTTCACGATTAAAGCGAAAAACGCTGCTCATTGTAGTTCTTTCTCGAAATGTAGTAAATCATTTATTTTTAAAAGAACCTATCTAATCTTTCACATCAATGCATTTTTTTTTACACATCAGGATATTCACTTTAAAGTATACAAAAAAACATATCAGCAAATAAAATTATATACTGCCTAACGTTAAAGCAAGTAATAAATGCCACTCATCTTATCTGCTTTACAAGTCACAAAGAAAAATGCTTATTTAACTGGTGAACTTCAGTTCATTATATACAAATATATAAAAGAACATTATTTGCGAATCTGAGGAACAATTGTTTGAACGACCTGAGAATAGACCATGTTGACTTTGCTTTCTTGCACTTTTTGTGTTTTGTTTTTTTGGCACAGGAATGCACCCGTTCACACGTAACAACACACACACACACACAAGGACATCGCACAACATCGATCATGAAGATGATGACTTGCATACCACGGCATCACACACCTGTTTGCACGGTTCCTTAAATAGAAGGTGACACTGAAAAGCACAACAGTGACGCAAATTCGAGATTTCCAACAGCTTAGTCAACCTATACCCTGCTTAACAAGGCCTAATTATATTAAGCACAGTGTCGTGGTCAACTGTTTCAGGCATCTATCTGTGTGTATGACAGAAGAGAGAGATGCAACAGACGTGATCATGAACCCACGAGGTATAATCATGGTAATCTTATAGGGCCTGTGCACGACGATGGCTGAAATGAAAGGAAATCCAATGCTTAATTGCCTCTATTTAGGGCGTCAGATGCTTCTAAAAGCATCTTTACGTTAAATCCCAACAAGTTAGGGAGTTTGAAAGACATTCTTCTTCTTCTTTTGTTCCCCAAAACATCATGTACATTCAAGAAATACTTCTACTTTATCAAAAACAACTTATTTGACATCATTTACATGAGTCCGATTGAAGGTGAGACATCACGGCCCTGTTGCTCCCTGTGCAGGCGTGCATGCATGTGCACAAACGTCACAAACGCGTCTCCCGTTCCGGGTCGTAATCTGCAGTCCGCGGGCATTGATCCGAGTTACAGCTGTTGTTTTCTTCTTTCCTGAGGGCCTGCAGTTCGCCGGCCGTGGCCCCTGTGCCTCCGTTTGTGAGCGTCATGTGCTCTTGCCTCCGAACGTGCCGTCGTAACACCACCAGTCCCAGGATGCACAGCAAGAAGGAAGCGGTCCGTAAACCCAGCGTCAGGCCCAGATATGCTATCCTGAAAATACAGGATAATCAACTGAACATAATTACAAGCCTATATATTACACAGGTCTTATGAAAGTTCTTAAATTGGAGCAGAATGTCTTTAATTCATAAACTCATGGCATGTTGCATGCATTGCAGAAAATTAAATCATCTCAGTATTTATGCATTCCAATACCAAATATAATTAAATCAAGATGTTAACTTGAGATGCATATAAAATAATGTCTTCAGAAATTGTAACCAATTAAGTGAGTTAATGCTTAATACAAGAACAAATATCTGTCAGTGGAATATGAAAACATCCCTTTGTATTGGGTTGATTTAAATTTTTTTTGTAGTCCAGTTTTGTTCTTTTTTTAATCTAAACCTACTTCACTTTGATTAATTTCTTAAAAGATTTATTATCTTAAAGCTGCGGTAGGTAACTTTTGACGCTCTAGCGGTTAATAAACAGAACTGCTTGCGTCTTGCGGAAGAACATCGTAGCCGGAACTACTTCTCTCTGTTTATGTCTATGAAGAATCACAAAGGTACTGGGTTACTCCGCCGCGGTACCCCCGAAGCAATCTAAAATAGTCCGAATATAAACACTTATTATAGGTGTACCCTATTGATCCTAGTGACAAAGCCAGAGGAGCTTGATTTTTTCACAGATTATCTGTCTCATATTCTACTGTCAGGACATAATGACAGGTTTAACAAATATGTAAAAAATATATTTTTACAAAGTAACCTACTGCAGCTTTAAATCACTTTGCTTCTCAAGTGATCCTAATGTAAGAATCATTAGACATTTGCAATGAAAACCGATAAAAATCCTGAGAAAAAAAAATATCACTCTTTTTGCAATGTGATAAGAAGGTACATAACCCCCCCCCCCCCCCCCATATTCTAGCACATCTATTCAAGCTTCAAGCCACTTCTTGTTTCTTACAGTGAATTAAAAAAGTAATGGAGAGCTGTTGAAAGTTGTATTTTGTGCTCCCTAGACATTTACATTTAGAGAACATATTTACATAATTGCATTCCCTTCCATTTATTCCTTTCATTTTCTTTACTTATTCTTAAAAAGGGGTTATTTTTACTTTGATCAAATCTGCAGAAACACTGATAAACAGAATCTAACGTACGGAAGAATTTCAGTTTGTAACATTGTCCTTGTTACAAATGACTATAGTAATAACAATAAATGATGCATAGCTGCGTGCAATAACCCTAAACCAAACCATAATGCCAATACAGTAAGAATTTTAAATACATTTTTATTCTGTAATTAAATGTGCAAATGCACTTTAAAAAGGACATTGTAACTGATTTTCATATTACAGCATTACACTATACAAGATGTTTACATGCAAACATCTTTCTGAATTAATCCAACCCGATGAAGGGAATGTTGCAATGCAATTTGCATATTCCTTTATACATGCATTACATGTATTGTGCACAAAAAAAAGAAAGCTGACATACGTCAAGAGTGTTTTTTTTAGCAAATATTTAGTTAACATTCAATCCAATATTTCTAAGACGTGAGCTGCAAATAAATGCACATTTGTAAGATGTAAAATGCATGTAAACGTACACATCACGTGCAAAGTATTTCTGAATCCAGTTGTGAAAATGATTGAATTCAGGTGTTTACATGTTTAATTTTTCCACTGAACAGATTTTCTCAGGTCTACATCAGAGATTTATTTCAAATCAAGCTCATTTGAATCGATGGAGATGATTACATGATGGATTTTCAGTCTGATTGAGACATGCATTTTTATTTATTTTGAAAACCTGTATTTTTGCATAAGCTAAAATAAGTGAGTTGTATTTTTTTTACAGTGCACTGCAAATCTGTAAGTCAAGTGTGGTGAAGAGCAGAGTACCTGTAGGCAGTGGTGTTGTAGATTCGACAGGCTCCTCTCCCTCCACATTTCTTCTGACCCCATTTCAGACAGGTGGTGTCTATGATGGCTCCGAAGTATATAGGAGCTGGGATTCCAGCTGAGGAAGACAAAAAACACCACACCATCCACTACTGCTTTAAAACTAATCAGCATTACCACTGACTCCAAAATGATTGAGCAGAGACGTCAACCGCAGCAAAAACCAGAGCGTCTCTCACCTAGAGTGCGTGTCGTCAGTGTGTGAAAACCCAAAGCTAAAGACTTCAGCTGAGGTCTGATGCACCTGTGGATGAAACCAGAGAAAGAGGGGATTATTTCCTTTTAGAATAATAATAAGAAAACATGTTTGACAGATGTACCGATTACAAGAAATAGGACATACCAGTAGTTTAAGATTCCATGTAGCAAAAATTGTATGTATATATAATTAATTGTTTTTATTTATTTATATAATATTTTCATTGTAATTAATAATAATGATAGATTAAATAATTGCATAAATTGCATATTGACCATTGATTGAATAATTGCATAAAGTGATGTATTGTGAAAAATTAGGCAATGATACTATGCTTATTTACATTTTCATATGTGGCAAAAAAAAAAGTGTATATATATATATATATATATATATATATATATATATATATATATATATATATATATATAAAATACTTTTTATGCATTAAATAAAGTGCAATGATTACTGTATTTATGAAAATAAATAGAAAAATAGGGCTGATTTTTGATTTTTCATATGAAGGCATTTGCAAATCATTCATAAAATACTGCAAAAAGTTAGACTACAATACTATGTTATTTCGTATTTTTACATGCCAGCAAGAAAAAAGCAGGTATTATTATATTTTGTTGGAAAAAACAATTTTAATCTTTTTTTAATCTTATTTTTTTTTTTATAAAATAATATGCATTGATGAATTGTACACAAGACCAGAAACATTTATTATGATTTTTTTTTTTTTTTTTTTTTTTGCATATTAACCTAACCTCTTTTATGAAACTACCAAAAATTGCTAACACTAGACAACCTCACATCAGCAATATGTGGTTTTCTTGATCCACTGTATTTGAATAAAGAAATGTAAAATACTGTTGGTAATTTATACTATTAAACAAGAAAAAAGCTGCAAAAATCATTCTAGTTTGTTAAAATAAAATCTTCAACAAAGTGTTGATGAATTGTGCATAAGAACAGACAATAAATAAAAATACAAATAAATTGCTTTTAATTTCTAACATGTTGAACAAAAGTGAACAGATCGATTTCTGTAGAATCAAGTCAAAAGACAATTTCACAGCAGCAATATGCAGATGACTTCATCCAAACTAATCACGTATTCTCTCAAAAGCTCATTCTCATGAATTTTTATTTCACCAAACAAAGCTGCTGCTAAAGCCCTGGTGCTAAAGCTTTTCCTTTCAAGACACAAGTCTGATTACTGAACGATCAGGAACTTGACACGACAGCTTTGACTAAGACTAAGACGAGGAATAATGAGGGGAAAATCACATTAGTGTCACCAACACATGCTGGAGGTTTTCATCTATTATCTGCTTGAACTGAAAGAGAGAAAAAAACCCACATAAAAACCTTTCTATTATCTGAAATGATAACAATTCGGCATGTAAACGAAACATTCACCTAAACAAGACTTCATATATGCAATATTTATTTCATAAATGGAATGCTACATTTCTCCAAATATGGTGAAGAAACAAACTCGTCTACATCCTGGAGGACCTGAGGGTGAGTGTGTTTCCCTTGCAACTCTCTGGTCCACCAGCAGTTCCTGATCAGTAAATCACGGTCAGATATTCACCTGATGAGCAGCATGTATCCTGGTGTTCCTCCCAGCGAGATGATAAAGGAAGTGATGACAGACAGAGCCAGGAAGTAGGGGAAGACTCGATGGCAGCTGTCTCTGTTGTTGCACTGGCCTGCACTGGCCGTATGATTCCCGACTGCTACACAGCTGCACTGCTCGAACACCTGAAACACACACACACAGCACATCAGACAACAATTAAAGCACATCTCATGCAGCAAAACATCTTTGTCCATTTTGGATTTATTTTTATTTTTTGTCTGATGAAGTATAGGTAATAGGGCATTTCATCTAAAAATGTAATTACAATTTTTATTCATGCAGTTCATTCCTTTAAGCAACAAAGAAAAATAGACAAATTCTTTAAGTGGAAATGAGTTACTCATCCTATGATTTATCAGAAATGACAACATGATGCACAAATCCTATGACTAATGATTCCCTAAAAAAAAAAAAAAAAATCTAATGAAATACATTTTGATGAAGTGTACTGTTCGAGTTATATATTTACCAAAAATATTTATTGTAATTATATTTATTATTTTTTTATTTTCTGCTTTTTCTATTGTGGAGTGCACTGCATTGATGCACTAAACAGGTAAATGTAAAACTGTACAATTGTTCAAAATGCAAAAAAACTATGAAAAATTGGTATTTATAAATTATTGGAATTGTTGATAAAAAAAATAGAAATAGTAAAATTAAAGCAATTTAGATGAAGTGTATTGCTCAAGTTATTTATTGACCAATTTTGTTGTAATATTTTAATTTTAAATTAGGCAAAATAATATTAATGCATTATTTTTCATATTTTCCTATGAATTTTACATGCAAAAGTAACGTAAAAATGTAAAACTGTTGTAAATGTTAAATGCACAGAAGTGTTATTTTAAAGAGATATTGTAGTTTTTATATCTAAAATCACACTGAAGTCTAACGTCAACAGAATCATATAACAAATAATAAAATCAAAGGTAGGTTTACACACACACACACACACACACACATATATATATAGAGAGAGAGAGAATTAGATGTTTATATTAAAGATGTTCTATTTCAGAGGTGGGTAGAGTACCCAAAAACTTTACTCAAGTAAAAGTAAAAGTAATTCTAGAAATATTTACTCAAGTAAAAGTAAAAGTACTAGTCTTGAATAGTTACTTGAGTAAGAGTAAAAGAGTATCGGATAAAAAATCTACTCAAGTAGTTAGTTACTAGTTACTTTGGGTCATATATACGGAGCCTTTTTTTATATAGATATATAGACAAAAATGTATGTAATGTATGTGTGTGTGTGTATAAATGTATATATTTCATCAGCCTTTAATCCAATTTATGTAATTTATTATAAAACCCTGTCTGTTTAATTAACAAATATAGGTGTCATGCCATAACATATTTTTAATACGACTGACTTTATTTTAAATGTGAATTTAACATTGAAAGTTAATGTGATATAAATATTGCTACTAATCTTTCATTGTTCAGAAAGAGAGCAAATAACATTTACATTATTAAACATAATTTTCACTGACAGTCTAGATTTCATTCACTCTCAGAAACTACCATTAAAATCACTGAAACTGTTAACACTGTGAAATCAATATCTTAATTATAGATTCGTACACACATCTGCACTTTGTTGTTTCTGACGAGAGAATTCGGCAGAAAGAGGTATTCAGTAAGTGAGCGAGTGAAGGAAGCACCGGCATTTCAGCGATGACTCATCGGAACACCTCTGATTGGCCATTGCATTCAAAAGCTCAACAGAACCGTGTGTGATTGGTTAATGCGCAGCGCTGTAAAAACGCATCTGTCTCTGGCTCAGCGCCAGCAAGCGATCACAGATCTGAATTTAGCAGCTGATGATAGGACTTGCTGAACGTACTCGCACTGGTGTGATTGTATTAAAATTAATAAAATCTTAATCGGCTATTCTTTGTCTTTTGGAAGCTGCATTCAACCTGTTATAAGCCACACACGTACAACAAACTAATGTCACAGTGGTATCGTGTACTGTAATCGAATGTAGCCCAAGTTATTACCTGTTAAACAGTAGACAGCACACGCGTTCATCTAATAAGGATCTCCATCGCAAGCAAATAATAGCCTTTGCAGATTAGCTTTCAATTCAGTGCAGTTCCATAGCCCCGTTTTCAACGCTGCTAATATTCTTAAACGTTACTCTGAGTGAACCGCTTCAGAGCTCAGCGCGTGCAGCATGGAACTGAACGACTCAATCAAACTGATTCATGAACCAATTCACTCGTTTGCCAATTGGTTTGATCAAAGCCTTTGAACAGAGTTGACTCAAAAGAATGAATCATTCGCGAATGGGCATCGCTCATTGTCCAGAGAAAAGTAGACGGCGTGTTTGGAATAAACTGAAGCATTTATTGCATTAAGATAAAGTAACGAGAGGGGCGTCGCCCACAGTAACGAAGTAAAAGTACAGATTTTTCCCAAAAAATGTACTCAAGTAAGAGTATAAAGTACCCATCTTTAAATATACTCCGAAAAGTATTAGTTACCCCGAAAAATTACTCAAGTAAATGTAACGAAGTAAATGTAACTCGTTACTACCCACCTCTGTTCTATTTATACTATAAAATTTGTCATAAAAAGGTGACAAAAAAGCTTAACAGCATCTAAAAAATATGCTTTCCACATGCTGAAAAAATAAGAGTCACAATGTGCTCTTTGGTTGACTTCACTCATCAGAAGTCTGAAATTACACCATTTCTTTGTTTAGCAACAGTCTGAAAGGAAGGTACAAAAGATGTATAACAAATAAAACGTATAACAAATGTATAACAAATGCTTGAGATGAAATGGACACACAGGATGGGAGGGAGGGAGGTAACACAGTCTGCAGAATAAAGTCACAGAGTATCGCAGCCGTTTAGATGGAATGGAAGACACAAGTGACGAGGTTTGCGCTCTCAAAGAGAGATGGGGAAGGAACCGTCTCAGAGAAGGTTGGAGAAGGCTTTGAGCTGAAAACAAACAGGTTGTGCACACCCTTCACAGAGTGCTGGGAAAACCCCAGTTCAAGGCAAATGAAACACAACACAATGTGGCTCGCATTCTTTGAAGGGAACAGGACAACAAACACACGCCATTGTTCCAGAATCACGCTCCTGGTTCAGAAGCCACGCTTACCGTGTCCAGTCCAGAGCCGTGGGACGTCCGGCATCCAGCCAGGCAGGGGGAGACGTAGGTGAGGCCGTTCTCACCGCACACGGGGTCCCAGTTTGTTTCGGGACACTGACAGTCTGTGTTGCAGGACGCTAAGAGAGAACTGTCCACTTTGTACAGACTTTCCTCCCTGTTAGTTAGACATAACAAGCATACTGTTACTTATCATGCAGATGAAGCACATCATATAATTCATAATTATTATGGTGCATTTATGAACAAATCTTTACTACTCTTCAGCATGTTCAAAACTAGGCATAAAAACCAAATTTTATATGCAATTTTAGTTTTTTTCCTCCTTTTTCTATTTCCTCCTTTTCTATTGTTAACTAGAACTGAAATCAAAATCATTACTGAAAATAAAAGCATCTTGTTACTTTAAATAAAAGAAACATTAATTGAAATTAAATAATGTAAAAAAAAAATGGCAACATTTTACAAAAAGGTCTCATCAGTGAATGCATTAACATAAATTAACAATGAACAATATCATTTTACAGCATTTATGAACCTTTGTTATTGTTAAGTTAATGAAAATATTCATTTTAGTTCACAGTACATTAACTAAATGATGATATTAACATTAATAAGATTAATAAATGCAGTAGTTTTATTCATTGTTAGTTCATTTTAACGTGTAAAGTGTAACCAAACTTTAACTCATTTTATTTCTGCTACTTACATTTCTAATTTTTAACTTGACGTACTAAAATAAACTTAAACTGAAAAACAACTATATTATATATTATAAAACTATATATACACAAACACAATAAAACTATGAAAACATAACTAAAAAATAATTACAACTATTAATAAAAATATAAAAATCTCTCAATCACTTTGATTTGATTTGCATTGATGGTGCCACTTTTTTTTTGTCAGATTATCTTTGTATAAGCATACATTTACGAATGTAATAAACATATATATATTTTTTCCAGCCTTAATATATTTTGATGAAGTTCACAGGCAAATGTAAAATATACAATTGTTGTAAAAGTAAAAAAAAAAAATTCATATAAACAAAAGAGATGCAAAGTATTTTCCTCTCCTTTATTATCCAAATGATTCTGCGATTCAGTTTATTCATGATGATATAGTTGCATTTTATTATTTGCATTTAGCATAGTTTGCTTGACCTCATTAGGCCGGCTGCATAATCTGCTCAGACTAGCCTTACAACTAAATCATTTTCACTAAGACATTTCTTTCAAACCATTTTCATAAAAATCTAGGATGGGCTAATTTGAGTCAGTAAAGTACGACCGATTACCCTTTGGCTATCTGCGAGTTGTTCAGGGGTGCGTTTCACAAAACCATAGTTGCTAGCTAAGTTAGTAACTTTGTGGGTTGCAATGCAATTTCCCATTGTCAACCAAGTAAGTTGCTAACAGGTTAGCACCCCAGACTAGTGGTTGTGTTTATGCTTCTGGCCCAGATCTGAGCAGAAGCACCACTGACCCTAGTCCAAACTGAAAGTCTCATCATACCCAGTGTATGACCTGGTGATGCCGGCCACGCTGGCATTCTCACATCCCATGGCGAAGAAGAAAAGCGACAGGAAGTAGCCCAGGAGAGACGTTCCCAGCGCAAACTTGGCTGCTCCCATGATGCTCAGCTTGAACTTCTTCATGATCACTCCCCCGGAGAACATTCCCAAAGCTACGGCTGGGATGTTGATCGCTCCTGAAAAAACAGACGGCATCAGGAAAACCTGGATCAAAGGAGCAGTGTCACAGGTTTGAAACAAAGTTACAGAGTAGGCCTATTTGTTTTCCCTCCGTCTGATTTTCAAACGCTAATGCCGTTTCCCAAAATGCACAAAAGTCTCCGGTGTCTGCATACGTTGTGTGTTGATATTATTTTTGGATTTCGTTCTCTTTCATAAGGTGTAACGGGCCATTTCACACTGTGATTTAACCGAGCTATAAAAACCTTTAGATTTGATATCAGAACCATTGATTAATATTTAATGCACATGAATAAAATCCAATCAAAACATCAAGCTGTAAGGTCACAGCTGCACCGTGAACTGTAACATATTTGGGCGATTAGAGGAAGACGTCGTACCCATTAAGAAGTTGGCTTTGGACGCTGACTGTCCGTAATGTTGCTCGATGTATTTCGGCTTGTACGTCACCATACCGATCAAAGAGTTGAACTGGATGATGGTGATGCACAGATACAAGAAGTAGACTGGGTTCCCCAAAAGGGATCTGAGCGTTGGCAAAAAGTCTGGAAAACATGGATACAAAATGTTTGGGAATGATGCAAATAGCTGAATTTTATTTGTCAATCCGCCGCATAAATGCACCACAGCTAATACGAATGAATGCGTTTGATACAAGATGATTGACAAACCTTTCTAAGAACTAACTTCACTTGAGTTTATTGGATGCATAGCATTCAAGTATTTAAGCTTTAGTGATGTATAGATATGGCGGACATAATATTAGTCTGGTTTTCTAAATGACACATTTTTCTTCATTTACAAAAATGTATCTATTTTTTCACTATTTTAATTCATGCAAGGTTCTGCAAGCAAAAGTTTTGACTGAAAAGGATGCCAATGCTTTCTTTAACCCTGTAAAGCCTGACATATGGAATAATAGACGGGAAAAAAAAACTTGGTTAAACAGTTTATTAAACCTTTAGACAAAAAAAACAAAAAAAACAAGGGCCAAATTAAATATATTTAATTTTAAAAAAAGCATTTTTGTTGAGTATCATATTAGATCCATTAGGCTTTTATGGCTCATATAGTCTGACATAGCGAGAATATGGAGGAAAAAAAAGAAATGCTTCTATTCAGAGACCCAAACTAAACAAAAATATGAAATTTGGTGCAAATGCTGATATTATTATGGACAAAAAGTATGAAATTCTGATGCATGTAATGTAAATCAATGAGATCTTTTATAACAGCACTTAGCAAATAATTACATAGCATGCAATACATAATCAGTCGTCACTCTATATCTCCAATAATATGTCTTATTAAGATAAGATTAAAATGATCCAAACATATATTGCAATGAAACTCAATGATGATTGAGAGATGAACAAATAAACGTTCCTCAAAGATGTGAGATGTTTTGGAGGCTTGGAAAGACCTACAGTGAAAGTAAAGCGTTTAGAAATGTGTCTATCGACTACGATACAGATATTTTCTAGGGTTGCAATAAACGCCAAATGGTTTGATATTTTCTCAATGAATGCAATGACATTC
The DNA here is from genome assembly GCF_003368295.1 of Carassius auratus. Taxonomy (NCBI): domain Eukaryota; kingdom Metazoa; phylum Chordata; class Actinopteri; order Cypriniformes; family Cyprinidae; genus Carassius; species Carassius auratus. The sequence continues at coordinate 6,798,207 of NC_039271.1, read as the reverse complement.
CAACACTTTAAATGGGTCATCGATGTCCAAATAGGCTTTGTATGTAGTCTAGACCAGTGCAGATATCTGATATTTCTGTGAATTCTAGCTGATTTACCTTTGGCCATTTCTAGGAAGTTGGCTGGCTGGTCTGCGTGGTACTTGTGCTCCAGCAGGGGCGAGTCTTTGATGAATTGGGTCCGCTCTGGAGAATATTTGGCAAGCCGTTTCTCTGGCAGGGGCAAAGACTTGGGCAAGAACCAAAACGGCGCCGCCGAGAGCAGGGTGATGAATCCTGCAATAAGGTATCCCAGCCACCATGCGCCCACCCAGCGTGCATCTCCCGGGGTGATGCTAATGCTCTCTGTGAGAAGACAGTCACACACACACACACATATGTCAACAGAGAGAACACAGACGCTCACTGCAGCTCATCACATGTTCAGAATATTTGGGGCATGCAGACAGCCGAGGCAGACACAGACTGTGATCCACAGACAGTCTCAGATGATAGATCTGTAGATCAAAACCTTCGTAGCATTTCATGTAAACATGTAATGGAGCAACCAAACACATTTTTTTTGCCACATTAAATCCCGAAACACGAAACGAGATATTGAGCAGAATGTTCAAACTGCTCTTTTCCATACAAAAAGATGGTGATTCGTACTGTCAAGATTGAAAAAGCAGCATCAAAGTGATCTTTATGACTGCTGCACTGTACATTTCAAGTCTTTTCCAAGTCACTCTGTAACGTGTTAAAAATGTCATGAGCCTCAAACCTAGATTTCTAATTCAATCCAAGTGTGAATTAGTCTTTTGGAGCTTGGAAGAAAAAATTTATTTACACATTTGTTGTATTTAAAAAACAAAGAAACAAAGAAACAAAAACACGTCAGACTTTTGTGTTTGACAGAAGAGAAAAAAAACTATATACAAAAAAGAAAACTGTCACATTTGATTAATTTAATACATCCAAGGTATTACAGTTTCTATAAAAATATATAAAAACATTGATAATAATCAGAAATGTTTCTTGAGCAGCAGATCAGCATATTAATCTGATTTCTGAAGATCATGTGACACTGACGACTGGAGGAATGATGCTGAAAATACAGCTTTCATCACAGGAATAAATTACATTTGAAAGTATATTCAAAAAATAAATAGCTATTTTAATTTGTAATAATATTTCACATTTTTACTGTATTTTTTTATCAAATAAATGCAGCCTTTCTGAGCATGAGAAACTTAAAACTCCTTATTATTATGAAGTCTTTAGTATTGCATCATGTATAAGTGTATAAATCTATACAGAAACAATACTCCAGAAAGGATTTATGTATAGTTATGTATTGTCTGTGTGGTTTTAATGTCCACTAAATAAAATGAATGCCAAAACATGTGATATAGTTTTTATTGGCTGAATATTTACTATACAATATCTTACAGCTTAACTTTACTGCCAAATGTCTTGACTTCAGGGTGTAACGCTATATTCTCCATGAAGAAATGGCCTGTGTCTATGACACGCATTATTTCACATACATAAACATTGCCAAAGCCAAAAAAAATTCTGGAAGGAATCAGCTTTGCACAACATGATGGACTGATCACTGATTTCTGTTAATGTCATGCAGTTTAAGGATATTGCATGTTTCATCTCATGCCCCGTTTTAACCTCCCAGTCTCATTTCACAGGCAAAATAACTGCTGGATAAATCGCAGCGTAACATGTATGACCCTTTACATCGTCCCTAATCAAATAAAGATTGCATTCGGACGCCAGAATCACACTCAGATCCAACATAAACAGCCTCCGTGGCTTTCAAACAAGAAACAACAAAGTCTCCTATTTCCTCCTGCTTTTGTTTGAAACACTAACAAAATAAGACTAATATGAATAAACTGGATTTCCTCCAGATGTGAGGAGCAAATCCTCGATTTTGTGTGTTTTTGATTCACTAGTCTAGTCAAGATGAGGGAAAACTAATGAAAACATACAGAACAGACTTGACTTGTACATTTCCAGAGACATATGGCATACAGATGCAACTGAAATCAGTGACTCCTTTAGGAAAGAGTGAATCATACAACAGCACCGTTTCACTCACCCATGTTGACAAATCCAATGTCCACGTATATCTTGGCACAGACGGACCCCAGCAGGTAGCCGAACACCGGACCGATGACTGATATCGTCTGGACGCATCCTAATGCAGACGGCAAGAATTGATTAGTTCGGGCTTTTTACCAAGAAAGAGTGCTCTCTAGGAAAAACAGTTAATACCAGGAAACTGTCAAAGGGAAAAACTCTCTGGGACTTTCACTGAATTTGTGGCAACCGATGAAGCAGCAAATGCATGTGTCCTATTCTCTCTAATCATAAATGCATGAACAAACTTGTAGATGTACCGATGTAGAAGGCTGCGTTCTCCTCCAGAGCGTAATCATCGATGTAGGAGATTCCCAAAGGTTGCACTGGGGTCTCACCGATTCCTCGCAAGATATTCCCAAGGAAAACATAGATCCACATGGATAACACGGACTCGTGTTCGCAACCTGAGAAAGAGGGAAGAGAGGGTGAGAAGGTCTGTAAATGAAAGGCATTTCGAGAAATCAACACTTGACAAATATAGTGAATAGGCATGCATCTAAGAAACGGCCTAATATTAGTTAATTTGATGATGCTGAATTAAAAATTGTCGATAAAACTTTTTTTTGCAAAATAAGATTAAATATCTTTTCTAACTGCACAAGTATGTATCAGCTTAAGTGCACATGTCAAATGTCAAAAGTTTCGAGTGGAGTGAAAAAATATGTTCAAATACTTCATTTAATGTCAACAAACTTTACAAACTAAGCTTTTTTCACAAAATCTGTCATTTTTCTTCACTATTTGGATGTAAACTGGCTCAGATGAAGACTGGGATCATGTCTTTGTCACAGTTTTTCTGGTAATTAAAGGATAATTCAAGACTCCTCATCTTTCAAATGGCTGTAAAAAGAACAATACAACAAAACGCATATATTTTGTGAGAGAAAGTGTGTCATGCTTGAGCGGTTTGGGAATCAGCATACACACTTAGTCAGAAATAAGTAGTGGATTTCATTCAGCAAATATGATGCCCTAGAAAGACTATATTAAACCAGGCTTTAAAACTAGTTTAAACTCTAACACAAGCCGTAGGTGGATCTGTACCTGAGCTCGGCGCTGAAGAAGCGCTGGGACCCACGGCCGGGACGCTTGACCTCACTGGACATGGAGAGAGGTTACTGGTGGAGTTCACTGATGATCGAATCGATGTTTCAAACTTGTAGCTGCGTAGAAATCATCAACAAGTCAGCAGAAGAAATCAGAAATCATGTCACATGACAGCAAAAGTTACACAGATTGATGAAACAAACAAACATATTTGGATCAGAATACAGTTTTTTTTTATTCATTTTGTCAACAATAAAGTAGACGCGAAAGATGCATCATAAAAAAAGTAAAAAATTTAAAATTAAAAAGTATGTTTAATTCTTTTTATTTTGTCAACAAAAAGGACAGAAAAAACATAATATTGACAATTATCTAATAAAACAATAAAAATAAAAATATGTTACAGTACTGTCAACAATAATGAAGAGCTAAAAACATTATAATGATAGTTAATAATAATAATAATAATAATAATAATTATATATGTCAACATTGAGAACAGAAAATATTTATCAGAATGATAATTATAATTAAAAAAAGAGCTTTTATTTTGTCAATAATACAGATGAACAAGATATATGATATATAATGATAATTAAATAAAATTAGTTAAAAATATTTGTTTTATTTTGCCAGTAATTAAATAGAAATAATGCGTCTTAATGATAATTCAATAAATAAAAAAGTTAAACATAAATATAAAATCTTAAATAATAATAATTAAAGTAATACTGTTAACAAGCATATAAGAAAAAATAATCTAGTATTTTGAGACAAAGCCGTACATTTATAAACTAAACTAATTTGTATAGATGATTAATCTGTATATTACAACCTATATCTGCACAGACAGTGAATAAAATGCAGAGGTGAACCTCAAATCAATCACTCTCTAGTCAGACGGAGCAGTTCACATTGTCAACATGCTGTTGCTGTAAAAAACGGGATGCAATACAGAATGCATCATTTCTATAAATAAAGTGCTTCAAAAACATGGCCTAGATAGGAACATTAACATTAAAATTCAGCATGTCAATCCATCACGGATAGTTCACTCGAGTCACTTTAAATATACCCAAGCTGTGGTGCCTTTGAAGAGCCGCATGTAAAACTGAAAACCTGGCACACTTTCAAGGTTGAGATTGCAAGTCGATGTACAAGGATGAAGTCGAATTTGAATGAGCAGAGTGAGGTCATGCAAAATTCTGTTTGTTCTGTATATAAACTAAAAATGTTTCCTTGATACAGCAGCTTTACGATGGCAAAAAACACATCTGATAAAGACAGGGAACAAACACATACTAAATAAAACTCCATGGCGTTTGTGGGCAGGGGAATACACTGGATTGATGTGACCCTTTAAAACAGCTCACCATCCTCACATCACACACATTTTCAACTTTGCTTACCGTCCGATTATAAAATGCGGCAAGGCAATTAAAAAAGTCCCAAGTGACATCAACAGGCAGCCGATGGCGATGATCTTCGGACGGTGAAGTTTGGCACCAAAGTAACTCACGAAGGCGATCACTAACAAGTTACCTAGAAGCAGAGAATCAGACAAACATTTGTGATGTGGAAATTGTGAATGAGATTGAGATGTGCTGAAAGTGTACTTCCCCTTAGTCCATCCAAGATGTAAATGATTTTGTTTCTTTATCAGAACAGATTAAGATGAATCTAGCATTCCATCACTTGCTCAGCAGTTGATGCTCTGCAAGTGAATGGGTGCCGTCAGAATGAGAGTCCAAACAGCTCTCACAATAATCCACAAGCAATTCACACCACTCCAGTCCATCAATTAATGTCTTGTGAAGACAAAAGAAACCAATCCATCAAGATGTTTTTAGCGTCAAACTACTGCTTCCTCCATGATATTGCTTTTTGCAGTGAAAAACGAATCTGCTCTGAATCAGGAGAGAAATCTGCACAAATCAAGCACCGTTTACAAAGTTTTTTTTGAACACACAGCTTTTCTCTTCTCAAGATTTTAACTGACTGACTGGAGTGGTGTGGATTACTTTTGGATTATTGTGATGTTTTTATCAGCTGTTTGGACTCTCATTCTGACGGTACCCATTCACTGCAGAGACCCATTGGTGAGCAACTGATGCAATGCTTCATTTCTCAACATCTGCTGAAGAAACAAACTCATCTAGTGAATCATCAAATGAATTCTCAGCAAATCTTCTTTTTTTTTTGCATGAACTATTCCTTTAAAGTAAACAATTGTAAAATAAAATGATAACCCATGAGTGCACGTATGTGCTCCACAAACTCTCTGAACATGATGCTTCACAACTGATTTCTTCATGATTGACCTCTTTGTCTGCGAGGAGCATTTATTGGCCGATTTATTTGGTTTCTGAGCTTCACAGCTCCATGAACGGAGGTCTTTGTGAGGACGATTATAGCACAGCTCTGAACCCGGTGTGGCGGTCAGGAAATTTCATGGCCTTAATGGGAACAGGAATTCTCAGACGTTTACACCACGGCTCAGTTTGAAAGGAGGTCAGCTTAAGCAAAAAGAAACAACTCACCCAAACATTTATAAAACACACAATACATTTTATTTATAATGCGCCTTTCACATGCTCAAAGCGCTACAACGTACGTACAAAATAGTCAAACAATCAAACAAACATTGCAGTAAAAAAAATAAGTATAAAAAAAACAAGATTTATAAATTAAAAGCTTGAGTAAAAAGAGAAGTCTCTTAAAACAATCCACAGAAGCAATGCATTGTGCGTGCAATGTTTCTCAGATGGAAAAAAAGCTACCTTCGTTATGTTATTAAAATGAGAATTAAAAGTTAGCTGGGCATCACCAATAACCCAGAAATTACGAGCCTGGCCAGAAGGGGACAAGTGGGTGTTGTCTACTGAGATTCTAAAATCCGTACATTTACTGACATTCAAAGGGGTGCCAATTAATAAGACTTCAGTTTTGGAGCAGTTTAGTTTAGGAAAGTTGCGTTTCATCCACCCTTTAATTTCCATCAAACAGTCAGACAGGTTTGAAGAGGAAAAATTAAGACCAGACTGAGAGCTGATATAAATTTAGGTGTCGTCTGCATAGCAGTGATAGCTCAGACCATATTTCTGAACATTTAAATACTAAATAAAGTAGGTCCCAAGACTCACCCCTGAGGGACACCCTGACACAGAGAAATTCAATTCAATTCAATTCAAGTTTATTTGTATAGCGCTTTTTACAAAATAAATCGTTACAAAAAACAAGAAACAGAATGAGATCTGTTTGAACCCAGGTAGACAAATTGTGAACGACCTGAGAGGTAAGATTTAATAACACACAGCAGCCTTTGTTCGGCAGGTTTTCCGGGCACTTGTTGATAACAGGGACGTAAGACAGCAAGACAGTGATGCTAACTCTGACACATGATCTCTGCGAGGCTGCACGCCGTTTCCCATTGCCATAACAACACTCCTATGGAAACACTGGTTGCTAGGGCCACGTGAGCGACGGCTGCAGAAGTGTGAGCAGGGTTTAGCCTCGCTTCCACTCTAGACTATGATTTTACATGCACAAAGATAAATAAAGAGCTGAGTCACTTTTGAAGCTCATCGGAAATAAAACTTTGATTATAAACATTTAAATGGTGTTTCTGTGGCATTCTTTTTTTATTTTAGTACTGGCATCCATGCACACCTGCAAAGGTCGAAAAATTAACTGATTAAGATTTTGGGATAAGCATTATAAATTAATAATATAATATGTTAATAATAATAATAATAGTAAACACAACTATAATTATGTAATATGATTAAATAATACATTAATATAAATATTTTATTTTGTAAATATTATATTTATTTTTATATAAATATTTGCACTTTTATTCAACAAGAATGCATTAAATAGATTCATATTAAGATTTTATTTTGTATATTTTACATTTATTTTCTAAATATTGAATACGTTGAATAGATTAATATTTATTTTTTAAATATTATATTTTTATTTATTTTCTAAATATAATAAATATATCAATTTTAATATCTTATTTTTGTAAATACTATATTTAAATTATATTACTATTACATTTTATTCCTTTAGAATGCATTAAACAGATTAATATTTTAATTTATGTATTTAATATGTATTTACTAAATATTATATTTATATTTATTATATAAATATTTGTACTTTTTTCAGCAAGGATGCATTAAATGAATCAAAGTAACAGTAAAGACATTTATAATTTATAAAGATTTCCAATTCAAATAAATGCGGTTCCTTTGAACTTTTTATTCATCAAAGAATGCAAACAAATGATGCAAACAAGTTTCATGGTAATAACATATTTTCTTTGGGACACTGCTATTTAGAAAAGTAAAGCATTTTAATGTTTTGTAATGATTTATACATGTGGAAACTAAAAAATGCAATTTGCATTTGTGAAGATGAGAGCTCTTCACACTGTCGGATTTGTTGGATGACTGCACTGCAGATGTGGATGAGTGTGAATTGCAGCACACGCGATGCATCTCAGTATTATTTTTCACCGGTGCATGGAGCGTCGCAGATGCTGAGAAAGGCTTGACAAGAACCTTGGCAGCTGGTTGGGAGACATGACGGGATCGAAACCTAGCAAAAGGTCTGCTGACGCATGAAGATCCGGTTCTTACCTATTTCAAAGCTGCCATCAATGACACCTATTAAGTAACTGGGGATGTCGAAGCGTCTTTCCAGCTGAGTTATTGTGCTTTTCATATAGCTCCCAGATAATGCCTTGGCGAAGTAGGCAAAGGACAAGGCCACAAGGAACATCTGTAATGAGACACAGAAAGAGAGAGGTTTTATTCACCAGCACTTCGTCAGATGCTGCATGCACATCTCGCTCTCCCTCATTAACCTATTTTTGGACATGGAAGCAACTCTTCATTAATATGCATTTAAAATTGTAGGGAACCAGAGTAGAGATGGAGAGACGGAGGTGGGTGCATTTCTCAAACTGCATTGCATTATGGGTACTGGCGACAAAAAGCGGATTAGGAGATCTTATGTCATGCTCTTGAGCGATGCTACTGCACTCAACCACAGTGACGTAAAGCTCAACATGAGCAAAACAAAGGCAAAATGAGTCGCTGCTTTTGATGATGAAACACTGACACATTTATCATCTGTTGTTGGGGTTTCTGGGTCAAAATCATCAGCATTCGCTGAGGTTTCACCTCGGCACAGTGGTGCATCTTCACTCTTGTGGGGTTTTGGGCACATGTGCACACTCGCTGCATCCAAATTAATAATCAACAGAAAGGTGGACAACAGAAGGGTGAAGAAGCGAAGAGAGAAGAGGCAAAAAAAAGATGAAGCCAGAAGAGACGAGACGAGAAGCCTTTGATGATCAAATCATTAGCTTTACACCTCTTTCAACATACACTTGAATTTTTCATGTACAAAGAAGGAAAAAAGAGCTGAATCACTTTTTGAAGCTCATCGGCATAAAACTTTTGATTAATACTATCTTTTTAAAAAATGTTTATTAAATTAAATTGACATTTCTTGCATCCCTGAACTTTATAAAATGATCATTATAATATCAATAGATACTTTTTATAGTATATATATATATATATATATATATATATATATATATATATATATATATATATATATATATATATATATATATTCATTCTACTATAAAAATACAAAAATAAAATTTTTAGTTATCTAATATTATAATGATAATATTATAATGCTATTTTTAAAAGTTATGGGATGCAATATATAAACATTATGATGCTCACTAAGACTGCATTTATTTGATTAAAAATACAGTAAAATTGTGAAATATTATTAAAATTTTCTATTTTAAAATGTGATTTATTTATATATATATATATATCGGACGGTAACCTCAAATCATCATAGATTTATTGTCCTTCATCACAACTTAGATCACATTACACATGGGCGCAGAAATATGACCGGCAGCCAACAGCAACACATGCTGGCCATGGCCTCTGGGCTAATTTTCGGCTTTAACAACAGTCCAGAGATTTCCTCACTCAAGAGCACATAGGTCCCTTCACACACTTATGGATTTCCCAAGCATGTCATGCACTGATTACGCTCCATAGCTCTGGAACAGTGCAGAACGGAATGCCTTCGTACTTTGACGATAACATTATAGAAAAACTCTGTACTTTAGCATTTCCTCACTTTTGGTCCATTGACATTTTCCATGATGTAACAGATTGTCATTAAACTTAAATTTATATTATTTTAGCTTTTTGCCAAGGCATCATTTCTTATTTTCATTTAAATAAAGTTTAAATAATTATAAAATAACTAAAACTAAATAAACTTAAACTAAACACCAGAACTTATAGACAGTAGATAAATAAATACTTAAAAATTAAAAATAAATTACTAAAAATAAAAATACAATTAAACACCTACACCTATATAAAATAAATAAATAAATAAATAAAATGAAATATAAAATGCATTACATTATCTCATTTATATTAAATTTACTGCAATAACTAAATAAACAAAAAACATGTTTTAACTACATAGGCATTTAAAAATAAGAGATAAAAATAATACAAGAAAATGACTAAAACTTTAACGAAAATTCAAATTAAAATATAGCAATAAAATCTCATTCAAAATAATGAGAAAGATATAATATTAGATCAATGGCACTATTTTTTTTTTACTACTTTTTTATTTAAAGCCATTGAAATATTTTACATAGAAAAAAGGCAATTCAATGTATATTTTTAACAGATTAAACTCATTTGCATGACTTTTTCTTATCAGTATATTTTGATATTTCTATTTTTTAACTGACTGTGACGACATCCAGATACAGATAAAACTTTTTAGTCCAAGCAATACCATAATTCACAAATATTTGGGATCATATATATAGGGATCATAAATGAACCAAAACTAAATGAACTAAACCCCGAAAGTTTTTTCTACTGGATGTAATAATTTCTTATGTTTGTGTTATTGGAAGCAAAGCTTGTAGAGCTAGAACACCACTAATCAGCTTTACCTTAAGAGTCTGTATGAGTGCAATTACAATACCTTCATTCATCAGATTAGCCTGTGCTCCTGAAGCATGCAGATCATTTCTAAGATCAGACCTCGAGCTAACGCCAAGAATTTGGAAATCAGAATAGGCCTCCGTCAAGGTTTATCAGAGGATTATGATCAGGACACATCTTAGGTGAAATTTACTGCACCTTTGCATGGACTCTTTCATAGAAATGGCCTTTTCATTGTGCTAGCGTCTTTTGTTAGCTGTGCGAAATAATCTCATTGTAAGCAGCTTTTACACTGTTGTCTTATGCAAATTTAATCCCAAACAAAAACAAGCTCTAAATTCAGATCTCATCTCAATGTGCAGAAAAAAAAATAGTTACTAATTAAGCGCTGAATGTTTATTAGTCCATCATATGGTTTGTCTGAGAACTCAACAAGAGCTCTTTCTGGATGCAGAAACACGTTTAAACCCAGAGGGTCGAAGGCTTGATACCCAAAACATGTCAGCTGATAACGTCTTCAGCTATTGCTGCCATGATCCTTAAAAAGGAATTTAACCCCTCGATGGCCGAGAGAAAAACAGTCAGAATGCACTTTTGGATTTCTGCCATGTACAATCTCGTCATATCTCTTTGCTGTAGTTTGATGCATGTTTTTTTTTTTTTTTAGAATTCATGTGCAATTATCAGCACAACCAACATGTCAGAATAACAAGAACAAGTCCAGCAATCATCACCCTCGAAACAAAAATGGCAGTGAATGAGTGTATGCAATGAATACACCAATGCACTTCCACCTGCTATCAACTAGCATTAGCAAACAGCAAATCATGGTTCAGTGGTGTTTTAATAAAGCAGGCTAATTGAGAAAATCACAGCTATAGATGAGTTTGATCGGGGTTGCAGCATTGCATTGGTCCTCCAGGACTAGATTTGAGGAACCCTAAAAAAAAGTGTTTCTTAGCCACTACATGGGGTGGTTCAAGTCAACATTTGAGTCCACTAGATAGTTAAAGAGAAGGCAAACAAATGCATCCATTGAGAATTTATAGAGAATAGAAAAAGAAAGTTGTTCCAGAAGTGGAGCAAGAGATTATATTTAAATGATACATATATAAATATAAAGACCAAAATGTTCTTCTTCTTCCGTGGAATAACATTCATAACATGAATTATTCACAATAAAGACGGTGTATTATTAAAGTTAACAAGGTTGATCTGGAAATAATTTTGACTGCTTCTCTCGGGCCGGTCTCTATACCAGGGCAGAAAACTGATTTTGATGTTTTTGAATGTAAAAACCACACGGACGTCATAAGTGGATCTCAGACAACAGTATAATATAATGAAAAAGCCAGTTCATTACCACTTTAATTAAGGTACTGGGGCTTTTGAAAGGTAGTATGTAAATATGTATTCTCTGATATACACTCACTGGCCACTTTATTAGGTACACCTTGCTAGTAGCGGGTTTGACCCCCTTTCGCCTTCAGAACTGCCTTAATTCTTCGTGGCATTGATTCAGCAAGGTGTTGGAAACATTCCTCAGAGATTAAGGTCTATATTGAGATGATAACATCACGCAGTTGCTGCAGATTTGTCGGCTACACAGCTATGATGTGAATCTCCCGTTCCTCCACATCCCAGAGCTGCTCTACTGGATTCAGATCTGGTGACTGTGGAGGGCGTTTGAGTGAAGTGAACTCAATGTCATGTTCAAGAAACCAGTCTGAGATGATTTGTGACATGTGCATTGTCCTGCTGGAAGTAGCCATCTGAAGATGTGTTCACTGTAGTTATAAAGGGATGGACATGGTCAGCAACAATACTCAGGAAGACTGTGGCATTTAAACGATGCTCATTTGGGCCCAGAGTGTGCCAAGAAAACATCCCTCACACCATTACACCACCACCAGCAGGAGGAACCATTGAGACAAGACACGATGAATCAATGCTTTCATGTTCTTTTCCATGTTCAGACCAGGCAACACTTTTCCAATCTTCTATTGTCCAACTTTGTTGAGTCTGTGTGAATTGTTGCCTCTGTTTCCTGTTCTTATCTGACAGCAGCGGCACCCGGTGTGGTCTTCTGCTGCTTCAGGGTTCAACATGTTGTGCGTTCAGAGATGGTATTCTGCATACCTTGGTTATTTGAGTTACTGTAGCCTTTCTATCATCTCGAACCAGTCTGACAATTCTCCTCTGACCTCTGACATCAACAAGGCATTTCCATCCACACAACTGACCACTCACTTGATATCTTCTCTTTTTTGGACCATTCTCTGTAAACCCTAGAGATGGTTGTGCGTGAAAATCCCAGTAGATCAGCAGCTTTTGAAATACTCAGACCAGCCCGTCTTGCACCAACAACCATACCACATTAAACGTCACTTAAATCCTCTTCTTCCCCATTCTGATGCTCGGTTAAAACTAAGTCGTCTAGATGCCTAAATGCATTGAGTTGCTTCCATGTGATTGGCTACTGAACAGGTGTACCCTATAGAGTGGCCGTTGAGTATATATATATATATATATATATATATACATACACACTGTGTTTTAAAATAGAGCTCATGACTGCATGTCTTATAGAGACACTGAATGGATCTTCTGTGGCCGTGCTCATGTGTTTATGACAGAGGGACTGTGGTTCATGAATCTCTCATTATTTGCATTGTTAGCCACAATCATCTCATCAGAAGCACTGGCCGGGGGCATACATTTCCTCTAACAGTTGGGGGGAACACTAAACATAAAATTTCTCAAGAGCAATTTTTGAAGGGGACACAAATAATGCAGCTAAAATTGTACATGTGAGGACAAGTATACACATCCTTTCTACTATTATTGTTGCAGGGGAGACCGTGCCAAATGAAAGAACTTTTAAATAGAATTAAAGCTGTTGTGGTCACATGATGCAGGGTTCCGGGTTTTCCAAACAAAACTTGCCCGATTGCTACTCAAAACTACCCCAAAGCTAGCCCGATCTTGTAAAAAACAAAAAACTCTGCAATTGAGGTGATGTAAAAGAGGAAAGCAGGCATTCGGACCAAAGACTGTGAGACAAGTGAGGGGGAGACTCAAAATGTTTTGTTTTTTTTGCCCTGTTTGCACTGTTTTACTACTTACAAAGTTATATAAAGTATAAAACATTGTTATTAACAGTTGTGATTAAATTCATTGTTATTCCCCCGCCTGGGATTTCCGCCTATGTCACTGGCTCAAAACGTCCACTGTTCCCAGTGCTCAGCTCTTCAGAAGAAGACTCCACCACAAACTGAGGATAAATCTTGTTTGGACCCAATGATGTTACAGCGCCAGAGGCCTATAAAGCCTGTTACATGGAAAGCAATGGACCTGCAAGCTCGTAGACATACCAGCGCTTCTCCTTCAGGCATCAACACAACATGACAATTGAGAATAAAGCTCCTATAGGTGTTAAAGTCAGAAGATTTACCTTGAGGCTTGAGCAACAGGGCCGAGCCGAGCTGGGGCCGTTCTCCGGTGACCGTATCTCCTTATTCGGCGGGTCCATTTTCGTTCTCTTTGGTCAATGACTCTCTAATGCAGCTTCTTGGTATTTATGCATGCACCCCTGAAAGAGAGACAGCTCGCATATGTGTGTGATCCTGCCATAAAAACTGCTTTTAGCAAGAATATGTTGTTCTTGTCACAGGTTTAAATAGAATTTGAGGAAGCCACACAAATTTGGCACACGGTGCTAAACAAAAGTTCTGCATTGTGTTCGTGCAATGCAATTCTCGTTCTTATAGACTGATTGAAGTGACAACTCTAAGAATAGCAGCAGAAAGACCAGCTCCCAGGAGAAACGTGCAACGTTCTACGGAGCGCATTTTCTCCAATAATATCCTGGCATGAGTTTCAAAGCAAAAAGCAGGTTTGAATTGAGAAAATCTTTGGAAAATATTACAATGTTGTTGCATTTAGAATAATAGATATGATGAAATCTAATTAAGTATATTGTGCAAACTTTTCTTTGCAAGCATGTAAACAAATGCATGCTTTATATACTGTACGCTCATCTAATCTAACACCACAGGCTTTCATTTTGTACTTATGTACCTTATATGTCGCTTCGGGAATCTTAATCTCAACAACCACTTTGAGATTAAGGCCGTTCACACCAAGCACGATAACTATAAAGATAACGATAAAGCTATAGTTCTAAAAATCGTTCTCAATATTAAAGAATAGCAGTCCACACTACAACTACAACGATAAAGGCATAGAGAAACGATATCGTTGGAATCATTTTCCAGAACGATTTTTTCTTTTCAGCTGTTGAACGATATAAACATTGACATCCAATCAGAATCCATCCTGCTATAATGAGCTCGAGGATTTAAAACGGCAGACGCACGTGCGCTCAGAATAAACAGACGATATCGTTCGCTGGTGTGGACGCTAATATCGTTATCTTTATAGTTATCTTTATAGTTATCTTTATAGTTATCGTTCTTGGTGGTTTAAAGAGCAATTTCAAACGAAACCAATGAACTTGTGTATCACTGAGATTCTTTTATAATTAAAAAATATATATTATGAATTGGTTTATATTTTTATGATTTTTTATTTTAGTTAAGATTTTGAAATTATGGAGGTTACTATAAAATATATCTATATACATTTTTATATATTTTTTGTTATTTTAGTATATTTTAGTAAAGTAAATGAAATTGAGAAAATAATTTTAAGTATTTCTAGTTCTTTATGATTTAGTTTTACTTGACTTTCTTTAGTTTTATGCCTGCTGACATAAAATATGAAAGATGTATTGGTTACAAAACATGGCTGTGAATGTGTGGTGGAATAACACGTTGAATAAACATTTGTGTTTTTTTTTGACAAAGTTATGACCAAACTATCAACTAAAGCCCCAGCTAAAGTTGCAACTTGTGTTATTGTTTATTGGTAATAAAACTATCAACAACTTCAGGTCCTTGATAACTCACATAAACAAAATCTATTCCACTTCTATTTACACTTATTTAATAGCACTTATGAGAGGGACAGGCCCTCTAGAGTAATCTGAGGTTATGTGTCTTACACAAGGACACAATGGTTCATGAACCAGCTTCTTTTGTAGAAATAGACAGATAAAGGGTTGACTAATTTTAAACAATATTTGCTCTTTTCTACTTAAGTCTGTCTTATCATGTCTAAATGGCACTGTTTAGTGTGTTTCTAAAGAAATCAGAAACATTTATACATAACTTCATATTAATGACTACATAGAGTTGTATTATGATTATTTAGTTATTACGTCAAAACGCAGAACTAAAACATTTAATCATAAAAATAATAAGTAAACATATTGGCTTTGAACTAAAAACCTTTCAGTTGCACTATAAAAATGATTATTTGAAGTTGAAATACAACTTAAGGTCACTAGAGTGCATTACACAACACACACACACACACACACACAAACAATTTTCACTCAGAATTTGCTATTTTACAATCAATTTCAAAGAAACATCACTTAACATTGAATAAAACAAAATTTTGAAGCAGAACAACTAATTTGCAGTGTATTTCAGTCTTTCTACTTCTAAATTCAATGTGTTTACCTTTTTTTGGTAATTATTTATAACATTTAATAGAAATGTATGATTGCAAATAGTATCAAAACCTTATTTTTAATAGTGTACCAGCCAGATCTTTAACCACAGTGCAACTTTCTTTAATTGATGCTTTGCATTTATCTGGAAACCACGAGCTCACATTTACATCAGACGCGTGAATGTAAACAGTCTTTAGTCTAGTGAGTTGATGTGGATGAGTGGTCATGACAACCAGTGTGCAGGTGCGTCTAATTAACCAGCAGCTGATGCGAATCCACGCCGAACCCAAGAGTGACCAGAGAAAAAGAAAAAACACCTCACATACTGTTGAATGTATAATATCCATTGCACAAATTGAATATAGCAATAATAATCTTGAACCCGGAGGAGCATGCATAATTAAAGCATGCTATAACATGATTATTAGTAGCTATAATTAACAGTCAATGGCGCGGGTAATTATGATGCACAATAACTCTCAATCGTTTAATTAAACAAATGGGCACAAACACACAGCAGACCTACTTTTAACGAGCAGCTATTGTCTTTCTCGTCTTCTTACACAAAACGCCACGCAGCTTTGCGCACCGCCAGACCCGTTTTAAACCATCTCATCATGTCAAGTGCGCAATACATATCCATAATTTGTAAGCAAGAGATGAATTAGGTCAAACGTCTTGGTATACAGAGGAACAGCTGCGATATACTCACCAAATCTCACAGTTCGTATAGGGAATATACAATCCAGTCTCGTCTTATGTTGGTTGTTATACAATCTATGGATATGGAAGTGTCCCCGCTGGTCCAGAATGAGTGCGTATGGAGCAGATCATGTGTGTCAGATGGGTTTTTCATGGAAAGAAACTTCCCACGGGCTGCCGGAGACGAGGAAAGGCACTTGGTCCTGACCTGGAGGTTTCCCAACACTTCCACTCACATCCGATTCCTCCGCGTTCAGCTCGATGTGTCCGAATAGCTTAATCTTTTTGACGTCAATCTTGAAGGTTTTTCCTGAGAGGTGAGATAGTTTGTTCTGCTCGAAGCGGCTGGATGGCTCGAGCTGAAGCACGTGATGAGCGCGCATCACACCAGACGCGTGAAATGCGCGCGGAGCGTTTCATCACTGTTCCAGTACAATGGTCGCACTTTATCATAACTTACAATAATACATGTCTGACAAACACTATATGATTCATTGCGAATTCATAAAATACATGCTGTGACACTAAGCTATGTTTAGCCTTATGTGATTTCATGTTGTCTGTGAATGAAAGTTATATATGAAAAAACTTGGTCATAATTTACATTAAAGTCATGCTGAAAAACACAAACTGTGTAATTAACCCTTTGTTTACGGGTCTGAGAAAACACACGGCTCTTTAAAAAGCCTGAAACATTAAAACATTAAAAAACAATTATTTTATTAATAACCTATTATTATCATTATCTATATTAATTTTTAAATTATTATTATTTTATAACATATTTTTGGGATCTCACGGCTTTTTCAAAAAAGCCTGAAACATTACAACTTACCATTATTATTCATTTTTTTTTAACGTATTAAATATTATTATATTAATGTATTAAATTGCATATTAATTTTGAATTATTTTATCACAAGGTCTCTGAGATCCTGATCATGAAGTCCATTTTAATACAACATGATTAATCTTTAATAATATTTTTAAAAATACGTTTTCATTATGTCAGAGGAACATCAAAAACATGGAAACATTTAAATAAGCAATTTTATTATTCATTTATTTATATTTATTAATAGTTAATACATTTGTTATCATATTAAAAAATTTAATATACAAAATATTAACATATTAAATATTTTTTCAAGTATTATTTTATCACAAGATTCTCTGAGATCCTGAGTCTATTTTAAAATAACATGATTGATGTGCAGTCATTCATTACAATCTCATCTGTGTGCCGATGCAAAATGTTAACACTAATCCTAAAGGTTGCCGAAATAAACTTTCTTAGATAAGATTCTTGTTTGTAAGCTCAGTCTTAGGTTTGAATAACATGAATATTAAATGAACGTCATTATTTTTAAGGGATTGTTGTCAAAGAGATAATTTGCTTGGTTTGAGTTTCCAAGTGCTTTTCAGGGATAGCATGCCTGTGAATCAAAAGTGAAATCAATGTGAGAGACAGACGGATTTTTTCAATGCCAAAGCAAAATATCAAACTATGGGAGCAAGTCAGTCATTCATCAAGGCCGTTCAACCAGCATTCATCCATCCATCCCCCCATCCAGATCAATTATACCAGGCCTGGGCATCCAAATCTAAATATTTCTGAAAGGAACAGATGTGTGTACTCATACACATCATATTTATCCACAGCCAGATGATTTTGTTCCAGCCACATAATATCTACAGCCACACTTCTTATATGTTTAAAAAAACAATACAATTCAGTCAATATGGAATCCTTATATAACATATTCAGGAAAAGGTGGATAGAGGAGAGACAATACACATTGCCTTGTTTCCATGGAGATGACCAGACCATAATATGACAGTTGTTATAACCTTCTGACTGTGGATTACACACATCCTACTCTTGCTGATTCGTGACTTGTCCATGTAGACTCAAAAGCACCCAAAGCATTAAAGCCATTAATTTTGCCGAATGTCTTTGCATTTCTGATTAAAAATACGAGATGATGGCCAATGCATTCACGTGGCGCATCATGGTATTAAATGGACTGTCTGCCTATGTTCATAATTGATAACCACTGTAAATAGAAAATGAAAAATACATTGCATATTTAAAATTGTCAAAGAAATGGGATGAAATGGTGATTGGGGGAACAAAAATGCATAAAGCCTCAATAAAGTAAAATAAAAATAAATAAAAATAATAATTAATATTGATAATTTTAAATAGAATATTCAATATATATATAATATACACACACACACACACACACATTACTATATATATTTATATATATATATTATATATATATATATATATAAATCCTAAAATTTTTTAACATAAATCAATCAGTTAATGATCTGTTTTAAAAAGTTTGAATATGCAAATGCATTTAAAAATGTGTATTTAACAGCATTAAAAATAACACATTATGAATATATGAAAATAGAATTATGAATACATGAAAGTACATTATTATTATCGTAGCATAATGCTTCACATGACTGAACTTTTTAACACAAATAATTGCTATTGAAATAAAAAGGATCATTACACAGCAGTCATTTAGGTATTAAAAAGTAGTAATTCAGGTGATTACACTGTAAAAGAAATTATATTAGTCAAAAAAAAAAAAGTTTAGTTTATTGGTTTATGTTTTACAAGCAAATAGCAACACTATTTCAGTGTTTCTTCTCTAAATTCCACATTTCTTTGTAATTTTTTGTGGTTTACTATTGAATTTCTAAGTAAAAAATCTAGTTCAAATCCATAATTTTTTCCCCCAGTATAAAATAAAATATATATTTTTTAATGTAATTATATATACTTGTAGACTTTCCCCTTCCACGTCAGCACTTGATTCAGGATGCTCTTCACACAATCTGCAATTGCTTCACAGTTTTTTGGCGCTTAGCTTTTCCTGATTTGGGGCGTTAGTAATCTGTTTGTGGTTTATGGTAGTTTCAGACGGTTTTCGAGGGCATGGCATAATTCTTGGCCTGGTATTTCTAACATGATTTCATTAATCCATTCTCGCCTGTTGA